>NW_027065596.1:0-21389 GCF_032884065.1 Artemia franciscana | reverse complement strand
TTAATCACATTCTTTACCATTTGCAATCATAAAATAGTCTAATATCTTCATTTTTCAACATACGTAGCTATTACCCTCGAAAACTAAAACTTTTAAAATAGGAAAAGAGCATTTAATCACATTCTTTACCATTTGCAATCATAAAATGGTCTAATATCTTCATTTTTTTCAACATACGTAGCTATTACCGTCGAAAACTAAAACTTTTGACATAGGAAAAGAGCCTTTAATCACATTCTTTACCATTTGCAATCTTAAAAATAGTCTAATATCTTCATTTTTTTCAACATTCGTAGCTATTACCCTCGAAACCTAAAACTTTTGACATAAGAAAAGAGCCTTTAATCACATTCTTTACCATTTGCATTCATAAAATAGTCTAATATCTTCATTTTTTCAACATACGTAGCTATTACCCTCGAAAACTAAAACTTTTGACATAGGATAAGAGCCTTTAATCACATTCTTTACCATTTGCAATCATAAAATAGTCTAATATCTTCACTTTTCAACATACGTAGCTATTACCCTCGAAAACTAAAAACTTTTGAAATAGGAAAAGAGCCTTTAATCACATTCTTTACCATTTGCAATCATAAAATAGTCTAATATCTTCATTTTTTCAACTTACGTAGCTATTACCCTCGAAAACTAAAACTTTTGAAATAGGAGAAGAGCCTTTAATCACATTCTTTACCATTTGCAATCATAAAATAGTCTAATATTCTCATTTTTTCAACATAAGTAGCTATTACCCTCAAAAACTAAAACTTTTGAAATAAGAAAAGAGCCTTTAATCACATTCTTTACCATTTGCAATCATAAAATAGTCTAATATCTTCATTTTTTCAACATACCTAGCTATTACCCTCGAAAAGTAAAACTTTTGAAATAGGAAAAGAGCCTTAATCACATTCTTTACCATTTGCAATCATAAAATAGTCTAATATCTTCATTTTTCAACATACGTAGCTATTACCCTCGAAAACTAAAACTTTTGACATAGGAAAAGAGCCTTTAATCACATTCTTTACCATTTGCAATCATAAAATAGTCTAATATCTTCATTTTTTCAAAATACCTAGCTATTACCCTCGAAACTAAAACTTTTGACATAGGAAAAGAGCTTTTAATCACATTCTTTACCATTTGCAATCATAAAATAGTCTAATATTCTCATTTTTTCAACATACGTAGCTATTACCCTCGAAAAACTAAAATTTTTGACATAGGAAAAGAGCCTTTAATCACATTCTTTACCATGTGCAATCATAAAATAGTCTGATATCTTCATTTTTTTTAAACATACGTAGCTATTACCCTCGAAAACTAAAACTTTTGACATAGGAAAAGAGCCTTTAATCACATTCTTTACCATGTGCAATCATAAAATTGTCTAATATCTTCATTTTTTCCACAGACAAAGCTATTACCCTCGAAAACTAAAACTTTTAAAATAGGAAAAGAGCCTTTAATCACATTGTTTACCATTTGCAATCATAAAATAGTCTAATATCTTCATTTTTTCAACATACCTAGCTATTACCCTCGAAAACTAAAACTTTTGAAATAGGAAAAGAGCCTTTAATCACATTCTTTACCATTTGCAATCATAAAATAGTCTAATATCTTCATTTTTTCAACTTACGTAGCTATTACCCTCGAAAACTAAAACTTTTGAAATAGGAAAAGAGCCTTTAATCACATTCTTTACCATGTGCAATCATAAAATAGTCTAATATCTTCATTTTTTCAACATACGTAGCTATTACCCTCGAAACCTAAAACTTTTGACATAAGAAAAGAGCCTTTAATCACATTCTTTATCATTTGCAATCATAAAATAGTCTAATATCTTCATTTTTTCAACATACGTAGCTATTACCCTCGAAAACTAAAACTTTTGAAATAGGAAAAGAGCCTTTAATCACATTCTTTACCATGTGCAATCATAAAATAGTCTAATATCTTCATTTTTCAACATACGTAGCTATTACCCTCGAAAACTAAAACTTTTTAAAATAGGAAAAGAGCATTTAATCACATTCTTTACCATTTGCAATCATAAAATAGTCTAATATCTTCATTTTTTCAACATACGGTAGCTATTACCGTCGAAAACTAAAACTTTTGACATAGGAAAAGAGCCTTTAATCACATTCTTTACCATTTGCAATCTTAAAATAGTCTAATATCTTCATTTTTTCAACATACGTAGCTATTACCCTCGAAACCTAAAACTTTTGACATAAGAAAAGAGCCTTTAATCACATTCTTTATCATTTGCAATCATAAAATAGTCTAATATCTTCATTTTTTCAACATACGTAGCTATTACCCTCGAAAACTAAACTTTTGAAATAGGAAAAGAGCCTTTAATCACATTCTTTACCATTTGCAATCATAAAATAGTCTAATATCTTCATTTTTTTCAACTTACGTAGCTATTACCCTCGAAAACTAAAACTTTTGAAATAGGGAAAAGAGCCTTTTAATCACATTCTTTACCATGTGCAATCATAAAATAGTCTATTATTCTCATTTTTTCAACATACGTAGCTATTACCCTCGAAAACTAAAACTTTTAAAATAGGAAAAGAGCCTTTAATCACATTCTTTACCATTTGCAATCATAAAATAGTCTATTATTCTCATTTTTTCAACATACGTAGCTATTACCCTCGAAAACTAAAACTTTTGAAATAGGAAAAGAGCCTTTAATCACATTCTTTACCATTTGCATTCATAAAATAGTCTAATATCTTCATTTTTTCAACATACGTAGCTATTACCCTCGAAAACAATAACTTTTGAAATAGGAAAAGAGCCTTTAATCATATTCTTTACCATGTGCAATCATAAAATAGTCTAATATCTTCATTTTTTCAACATACGTAGCTATTACCCTCGAAAACTATAACTTTTGAAATAGGAAAAGAGCCTTTAATCACATTCTTTACCATTTGCAATCATAAAATAGTCTAATATCTCATTTTTTCAACATACGTAGCTATTACCCTCGGAAAACTAAAACTTTTGAAATAGGAAAAGAGCCTTTAATCACATTCTTTACCATGTGCAATCATAAAATAGTCTAATATCTTCATTTTTTCAACATACGTAGCTATTACCCTCGAAACCTAAAACTTTGACATAAGAAAAGAGCCTTTAATCACATTCTTTATCATTTGCAATCAAAAATAGTCTAATATCTTCATTTTTTCAACATACGTAGCTATTACCCTCGAAAACTAAAACTTTTGAAATAGGAGAAGAGCTTTAATCACATTCTTTACCATTTGCAATCATAAAATAGTCTAATATTTTCATTTTTCAACATAAGTAGCTATTACCCTCAAAAACTAAAACTTTTGAAATAAGAAAAGAGCCTTTAATCACATTCTTTACCATTTGCAATCATAAAATAGTCTAATATCTTCATTTTTTCAACATACTAGCTATTACCCTCGAAAATTAAAACTTTTGAAATAGGAAAAGAGCCTTTAATCACATTCTTTACCATTTGCAATCATAAAATGTAGTCTAATATCTTCATTTTTCAACATACGTAGCTATTACCCTCGAAAACTAAAACTTTTGGAAATAGGAGAAGAGCCTTTAATCACATTCTTTACCATTTGCAATCATAAAATAGTCTAATATTTTCATTTTTTCAACATAAGTAGCTATTACCCTCAAAAACTAAAACTTTTGAAATAAGAAAAGAGCCTTTAATCACATTCTTTACCATTTGCAATCATAAAATAGTCTAATATCTTCATTTTTTCAACATACCTAGCTATTACCCTCGAAAATTAAAACTTTTGAAATAGGAAAAGAGCCTTTAATCACATTCTTTACCATTTGCAATCATAAAATAGTCTAATATCTTCATTTTCAACATACGTAGCTATTACCCTCGAAAACTAAAACTTTTGACATAGGAAAAGAGCCTTTAATCACATTCTTTACCATTTGCAATCATAAAATAGTCTAATATTTTCATTTTTTTCAAAATACCTAGCTATTACCCTCGAAAACTAAAACTTTTGACATAGGAAAAGAGCCTTTTAATCAGATTCTTTACCATTTGCACTCATAAAATAGTCTAATATTCTCATTTTTTCAACATACGTAGCTATTACCCTCGAAAACTAAAACTTTTGACATAGGAAAAGAGCCTTTAATCACATTCTTTACCATGTGCAATTCATAAAATAGTCTGATATCTTCATTTTTTCAACATACGTAGCTATTACCTCGAAAACTAAAACTTTTGACATAGGAAAAGAGCCCTTAATCACATTCTTTACCATGTGCAATCATAAAATTGTCTAATATCTTCATTTTTTCCACAGACAAAGCTATTACCCCTCGAAAACTAAACTTTTAAAATAGGAAAAGAGCCTTTAGATCACATTCTTTACCATTTGCAATCATAAAATAGTCTATTATTCTCATTTTTTCAACATACGTAGCTATTACCCTCGAAAACTAAAACTTTTGAAATAGGAAAAGAGCCTTTAATCACATTCTTTACCATTTGCATTCATAAAATAGTCTAATATCTTCATTTTTTCAACATACGTAGCTATTACCCTCGAAAACAATAACTTTTGAAATAGGAAAAGAGCCTTTAATCATATTCTTTACCATGTGCAATCATAAAATAGTCTAATATCTTCATTTTTTCAACATACCTAGCTATTACCCTCGAAAACTATAACTTTTGAAATAGGAAAAGAGCCTTTAATCACATTCTTTACCATTTGCAATCATAAAATAGTCTAATATTCTCATTTTTTCAACATACGTAGCTATTACCCTCGAAAACTAAAACTTTTGAAATAGGAGAAGAGCCTTTAATCACATTCTTTACCATTTGCAATCATAAAATAGTCTAATATCTTCATTTTTTCAACATACGTAGCTATTAGCCTCGAAAACTAAAACTTTTGACATAGGAAAAGAGCCTTTAATCACATTCTTTACCATTTGCAATCTTAAAATAGTCTAATATCTTCATTTTTTCAACATACGTAGCTATTACCCTCGAAAACTAAAACTTTTGACATAGAATAAGAGCCTTTAATCACATTCTTTACCATTTGCAATCATAAAATAGTCTAATATCTTCATTTTTTCAACATACGTAGCTATTAGCCTCGAAAACTAAAACTTTTGACATAGGAAAAGAGCCTTTAATCACATTCTTTACCATTTGCAATCTTAAAATAGTCTAATATCTTCATTTTTTCAACATACGTAGCTATTACCCTCGAAAACTAAAACTTTTGACATAGAATAAGAGCCTTTAATCACATTCTTTACCATTTGCAATCATAAAATAGTCTAATATCTTCATTTTTTCAACATACGTAGCTATTACCCTCGAAAACTAAAACTTTTGACATAGGAAAAGAGCCTTTAATCACATTCTTTACCATTTGCAATCATAAAATAGTCTAATATCTTCATTTTTTCAACATACGTAGCTATTATCCTCGAAAACTAAAACTTTTGAAATAGGAAAAGAGCCTTTAATCACATTCTTTACCATTTGCAATCATAAAATAGTCTAATATCTTCATTTTTTCAACTTACGTAGCTATTACCCTCGAAAACTAAAACTTTTGAAATAGGAAAAGAGCCTTTAATCACATTCTTTACCGTGTGCAATCATAAAATAGTCTAATATCTTCACTTTTTCAACATACGTAGCTATTACCCTCGAAAACTAAAACTTTTAAAATAGGAAAAGAGCCTTTAATCACATTCTTTACCATTTGCAATCATAAAATTGTCTAATATCTTCATTTTTCCAACATACGTAGCTATTACCCTCGAAAACTAAAACTTTGAAATAGGAAAAGAGCATTTAATCACATTCTTTACCATTTGCAATCATAAAATAGTCTAATATTCTCATTTTTTCAACATACGTAGCTATTACCCTCGAAAACTAAAACTTTTGACATAGGAAAAGAGCATTTAATCACATTCTTTACCATGTGCAATCATAAAATAGTCTGATATCTTTATTTTTTCAACATACGTAGCTATTACCCTCGAAAACTAAAACTTTTGACATAGGAAAAGAGCCCTTAATCACATTCTTTACCATGTGCAATCATAAAATTGTCTAATATCTTCATTTTTTCCACAGACAAAGCTATTACCCTCGAAAACCAATACTTTTTAAAATAGGAAAAGAGCCTTTAATCACATTCTTTACCATTTGCAATCATAAAATAGTCTATTATTCTCATTTTTTCAACATACGTAGCTATTACCTCGAAAACTAAAACTTTTGAAATAGGAAAAGAGCCTTTAATCACATTCTTTACCATTTGCATTCATAAAATAGTCTAATATCTTCATTTTTTCAACATACGTAGCTATTACCCTCGAAAACAAAAACTTTTGAAATAGGAAAAGAGCCTTTAATCATATTCTTTAGCATGTGCAATCATAAAATAGTCTAATATCTTCATTTTTTCAACATACGTAGCTATTACCCTCGAAAACAATAACTTTTGAAATAGGAAAAGAGCCTTTAATCACATTCTTTACCATTTGCAATCATAAAATAGTCTAATATTCTCATTTTTTCAACATACGTAGCTATTACCCTCGAAAACTAAAACTTTTGAAATAGGAAAAGAGCCTTTAATCACATTCTTTACTATTTGCAATCATAAAATAGTCTAATATCTTCATTTTTCAACATACGTAGCTATTACCCTCGAAAACTAAAACTTTTGAAATAGGAAAAGAGCCTTTAATCACATTCTTTACCATTTGCAATCATAAAATAGTCTAATATCTTCATTTTTTCAACACACGTAGCTATTAGCCTCGAAAACTAAAACTTTTTACATAGGAAAAGAGCCTTTAATCACATTCTTTACCATTTGCAATCTTAAAATAGTCTAATATCTTCATTTTTTCAACATACGTAGCTATTACCCTCGAAAACTAAAACTTTTGACATAGGAAAAGAGCCTTTAATCACATTCTTTACCATTTGCAATCATAAAATAGTCTAATATCTTCATTTTTTCAACATACGTAGCTATTACCCTCGAAAACTAAAACTTTTTACATAGGAAAAGAGCCTTTAATCACATTCTTTACCATTTGCAATCATAAAATAGTCTAATATCTTCATTTTTTCAACATACGTAGCTATTACCCTCGAAAACTAAAACTTTTGAAATAGGAAAAAGAGCCTTTAATCACATTCTTTACCATTTGCAATCATAAAATAGTCTAATATCTTCATTTTTTCAACTTACGTAGCTATTACCCTCGAAAACTAGAACTTTTGAAATAGGAAAAGAGCCTTTAATCACATTCTTTACCGTGTGCAATCATAAAATAGTCTAATATCTTCACTTTTTCAACATACGTAGCTATTACCCTCGAAAACTAAAACTTTTGAAATAGGAAAAGAGCCTTTAATCACATTCTTTACCATTTGCAATCATAAAATTGTCTAATATCTTCATTTTTCCAACATACGTAGCTATTACCCTCGAAAACTAAAACTTTTGAAATAGGAAAAGAGCATTTTAATCACATTCTTTACCATTTGCAATCATAAAATAGTCTAATATTCTCATTTTTCAACATACGTAGCTATTACCTCGAAAACTAAAACTTTTAAA
This sequence comes from Artemia franciscana, assembly GCF_032884065.1. NCBI lineage: Eukaryota > Metazoa > Arthropoda > Branchiopoda > Anostraca > Artemiidae > Artemia > Artemia franciscana. Next base: position 13,719 of record NW_027065596.1, on the reverse strand, counting down.
ATAGGAAATTAGCCTTTAATCACATTCTTTGCCATTTGCAATCATAAAATTGTCTAATATCTTCATTTTTCCAACATACGTAGCTATTACCCTCGAAAACTAAAACTTTTGAAATAGGAAAAGAGCCTTAATCACATTCTTTACCATTTGCAATCATAAAATTGTCTAATATCTTCATTTTTCCAACATACGTAGCTATTACCCTCGAAAACTAAAACTTTTGAAATAGGAAAAGAGCATTTAATCACATTCTTTACCATTTGCAATCATAAAATAGTCTAATATCTTCATTTTTTCAAAATACCTAGCTATTACCCTCGAAAACTAAAACTTTTGACATAGGAAAAGAGCCTTTAATCACATTCTTTACCATTTGCAATCATAAAATAGTCCTAATATTCTCATTTTTTCAACATACGTAGCTATTACCCTCGAAAACTAAAATTTTGACATAGGAAAAGAGCCTTTAAATCACATTCTTTACCATGTGCAATCATAAAATAGTCTGATATCTTCATTTTTTTTTAAACATACGTAGCTATTACCCTCGAAAACTAAAACTTTTGAAATAGGAAAAGAGCATTTAATCACATTCTTTACCATTGCAATCATAAAATAGTCTAATATCTTCATTTTTTCAACTTACGTAGCTATTACCCTCGAAAACTAAAACTTTTGAAATAGGAAAAGAGCCTTTAATCACATTCTTTACCGTGTGCAATCATAAAATAGTCTAATATCTTCACTTTTTCAACATACGTAGCTATTACCCTCGAAAACTAAAACTTTTGAAATAGGAAAAGAGCCTTTAATCACATTCTTTACCATTTGCAATCATAAAATTGTCTAATATCTTCATTTTTTCCAACATACGTAGCTATTACCCTCGAAAACTAAAACTTTTGAAATAGGAAAAGAGCATTTAATCACATTCTTTACCATTTGCAATCATAAAATAGTCTAATATTCTCATTTTTTCAACATACGTAGCTATTACCCTCGAAAACTAAAACTTTTAAAATAGGAAATTAGCCTTTAATCACATTCTTTGCCATTTGCAATCATAAAATTGTCTAATATCTTCATTTTTCCAACATACGTAGCTATTACCCTCGAAAACTAAAACTTTTGAAATAGGAAAAGAGCCTTTAATCACATTCTTTACCATTTGCAATCATAAAATTGTCTAATATCTTCATTTTTCCAACATACGTAGCTATTACCCTCGAAAACTAAAACTTTTGAAATAGGAAAAGAGCATTTAATCACATTCTTTACCATTTGCAATCATAAAATAGTCTAATATCTTCATTTTTCAACATACGTAGCTATTACCCTCGAAAACTAAAACTTTTGACATAGGAAAAGAGCCTTTAATCACATTCTTTACCATTTGCAATCATAAAATAGTCTAATATCTTCATTTTTTCAAAATACCTAGCTATTACCCTCGAAAACTAAAACTTTTGACATAGGAAAAGAGCCTTTAATCACATTCTTTACCATTTGCAATCATAAAATAGTCTAATATTCTCATTTTTTCAACATACGTAGCTATTACCCTCGAAAACTAAAATTTTGACATAGGAAAAGAGCCTTTAATCACATTCTTTACCATGTGCAATCATAAAATAGTCTGATATCTTCATTTTTTTTAAACATACGTAGCTATTACCCTCGAAAACTAAAACTTTTGAAATAGGAAAAGAGCATTTAATCACATTCTTTACCATTTGCAATCATAAAATAGTCTAATATCTTCATTTTTTCAACTTACGTAGCTATTGCCCTCGAAAACTAAAACTTTTGAAATAGGAAAAGAGCCTTTAATCACATTCTTTACCGTGTGCAATCATAAAATAGTCTAATATCTTCACTTTTTCAACATACGTAGCTATTACCCTCGAAAACTAAAACTTTTGAAATAGGAAAAGAGCCTTTAATCACATTCTTTACCATTTGCAATCATAAAATTGTCTAATATCTTCATTTTTCCAACATACGTAGCTATTACCCTCGAAAACTAAAACTTTTGAAATAGGAAAAGAGCATTTAATCACATTCTTTACCATTTGCAATCATAAAATAGTCTAATATTCTCATTTTTTCAACATACGTAGCTATTACCCTCGAAAACTAAAACTTTTAAAATAGGAAATTAGCCTTTAATCACATTCTTTGCCATTTGCAATCATAAAATTGTCTAATATCTTCATTTTTCCAACATACGTAGCTATTACCCTCGAAAACTAAAACTTTTGAAATAGGAAAAGAGCCTTTAATCACATTCTTTACCATTTGCAATCATAAAATTGTCTAATATCTTCATTTTTCCAACATACGTAGCTATTACCCTCGAAACTAAAACTTTTGAAATAGAAAAAGAGCATTTAATCACATTCTTTACCATTTGCAATCATAAAATAGTCTAATATCTTCATTTTTCAACATACGTAGCTATTACCCTCGAAAACTAAAACTTTTGACATAGGAAAAGAGCCTTTAATCACATTCTTTACCATTTGCAATCATAAAATAGTCTAATATCTTCATTTTTTCAAAATACCTAGCTATTACCCTCGAAAACTAAAACTTTTGACATAGGAAAAGAGCCTTTAATCACATTCTTTACCATTTGCAATCATAAAATAGTCTAATATTCTCATTTTTTCAACATACGTAGCTATTACCCTCGAAAACTAAAATTTTGACATAGGAAAAGAGCCTTTAATCACATTCTTTACCATGTGCAATCATAAAATAGTCTGATATCTTCATTTTTTTTAAACATACGTAGCTATTACCCTCGAAAACTAAAACTTTTGACATAGGAAAAGAGCCTTTAATCACATTCTTTACCATGTGCAATCATAAAATTGTCTAATATCTTCATTTTTTCCACAGACAAAGCTATTACCCTCGAAAACTAAAACTTTTAAAATAGGAAAAGAGCCTTTAATCACATTGTTTACCATTTGCAATCATAAAATAGTCTAATATCTTCATTTTTTTCAACATACCTAGCTATTACCTCGAAAACTAAAACTTTGAAATAGGAAAAGAGCCTTTAATCACATTCTTTACCATTTGCAATCATAAAATAGTCTAATATCTTCATTTTTTCAACTTACGTAGCTATTACCCTCGAAAACTAAAACTTTTGAAATAGGAAAAGAGCCTTTAATCACATTCTTTACCATGTGCAATCATAAAATAGTCTAATATCTTCATTTTTTCAACATACGTAGCTATTACCCTCGAAACCTAAAACTTTTGACATAAGAAAAGAGCCTTTAATCACATTCTTTATCATTTGCAATCATAAAATAGTCTAATATCTTCATTTTTTCAACATACGTAGCTATTACCCTCGAAAACTAAAACTTTTGAAATAGGAAAAGAGCCTTTAATCACATTCTTTACCATGTGCAATCATAAAATAGTCTAATATCTTCATTTTTCAACATACGTAGCTATTACCCTCGAAAACTAAAACTTTTAAAATAGGAAAAGAGCATTTAATCACATTCTTTACCATTTGCAATCATAAAATGCGAGGGCAATCAAACGGCAATCAAACGGATAAAATTAACCCTTGACTGGGCTGCCCACTTAATTCAACAATCTGTCTTGGCTTTTTTCTACAATTGGCCATGACTTCCACTTTTCCCACAACTATTCCCTCTTTGTTAAATTCAAAAATCAACGGATCTCGGTAAAAAAAACCTCTCATGCTAATTTAATGGACTCGTTATTTCCATTTGTCAATATGCTGCTTCCCCCCTTTCTGCGATCGTGAATTAACCCGAGAGAGAACCTCCAACAGGTTGGAACCCAACTCAAAGTGAATTAGCATGAGGGGGTTGACTCTAGTTCAGCGTTGTCGAGTGATAGCCATGAGAGGGAAAATTTTCAAGTAATTTAACCCGTAGTCAACCTGCGTTTGTTCCCCAGCGAGAACCTCCAACAGGTACAACTCTAGTTTGGCATTTGTGAAGGGACACACATGCACGGAAAGGTGTAGCATAAATGGCAGACAGTAACAACGGCAATCAAACGGATAAAATTAACCCTTGACTGGGCTGCCCACTTAATTCAACAATCTGTCTTGGCTTTTTTCTACAATTGGCCATGACTTCCACTTTTCCCACAACTATTCCCTCTTTTGTTAAATTCAAAAATCAACGGATTTACACACCCTCTCATGCTAACTTTTAAAATAGGAAATTAGCCTTTAATCACATTCTTTGCCATTTGCAATCATAAAATTGTCTAATATCTTCATTTTTCCAACATACGTAGCTATTACCCTCGAAAACTAAAACTTTTGACATAGGAAAAGAGCATTTAATCACATCTTTACCACTTGCAATCATAAAATAGTCTAATATCTTCATTTTTTCAACATACGTAGCTATTACCCTCGAAAACTAAAACTTTTGAAATAGGAAAAGAGCCTTTAATCACATTCTTTACCATGTGCAATCATAAAATAGTCTGATATCTTCATTTTTTCAACATACGTAGCTATTACCCTCGAAAACTAAAACTTTTGACATAGGAAAAGAGCCCTTAATCACATTCTTTACCATGTGCAATCATAAAATTGTCTAATATCTTCATTTTTTCCACAGACAAAGCTATTACCCCTCGAAAACTAAAACTTTTAAAATAGGAAAAGAGCCTTTAATCACATTCTTTACCATTTGCAATCATAAAATAGTATATTATTCTCATTTTTTCAACATACGTAGCTATTACCCTCGAAAACTAAAACTTTTGAAATAGGAAAAGAGCCTTTAATCACATTCTTTACCATTTGCATTCATAAAATAGTCTAATATCTTCATTTTTTTCAACATACGTAGCTATTACCCTCGAAAACAATAACTTTTGAAATAGGAAAAGAGCCTTTAATCATATTCTTTACCATGTGCAATCATAAAATAGTCTAATATCTTCATTTTTTCAACATACGTAGCTATTACCCTCGAAAACTATAACTTTTGAAATAGGAAAAGAGCCTTTAATCACATTCTTTACCATTTGCAATCATAAAATAGTCTAATATTCTCATTTTTTCAACATACGTAGCTATTACCCTCGAAAACTAAAACTTTTGAAATAGGAAAAGAGCCTTTAATCACATTCTTTACCATTTGCAATCATAAAATAGTCTAATATCTTCATTTTTCAACATACGTAGCTATTACCCTCGAAAACTAAAACTTTTGAAATAGGAAAAGAGCCTTTAATCACATTCTTTACCATTTGCAATCATAAAATAGTCTAATATCTTCATTTTTTTCAACATACGTAGCTATTAGCCTCGAAAACTAAAACTTTTGACATAGGAAAAGAGCCTTTAATCACATTCTTTACCATTTGCAATCTTAAAATAGTCTAATATCTTCATTTTTTCAACATACGTAGCTATTACCCTCGAAAACTAAAACTTTTGACATAGAATAAGAGCCTTTAATCACATTCTTTACCATTTGCAATCATAAAATAGTCTAATATCTTCATTTTTTCAACATACGTAGCTATTACCCTCGAAAACTAAAACTTTTGACATAGGAAAAGAGCCTTTAATCACATTCTTTACCATTTGCAATCATAAAATAGTCTAATATCTTCATTTTTTCAACATACGTAGCTATTATCCTCGAAAACTAAAACTTTTGAAATAGGAAAAGAGCCTTTAATCACATTCTTTACCATTTGCAATCATAAAATAGTCTAATATCTTCATTTTTTCAACTTACGTAGCTATTACCCTCGAAAACTAAAACTTTTGAAATAGGAAAAGAGCCTTTAATCACATTCTTTACCGTGTGCAATCATAAAATAGTCTAATATCTTCACTTTTTCAACATACGTAGCTATTACCCTCGAAAACTAAAACTTTTGAAATAGGAAAAGAGCCTTTAATCACATTCTTTACCATTTGCAATCATAAAATTGTCTAATATCTTCATTTTTCCAACATACGTAGCTATTACCCTCGAAAACTAAAACTTTTGAAATAGGAAAAGAGCATTTAATCACATTCTTTACCATTTGCAATCATAAAATAGTCTAATATTCTCATTTTTTCAACATACGTAGCTATTACCCTCGAAAACTAAAACTTTTGACATAGGAAAAGAGCCTTTAATCACATTCTTTACCATGTGCAATCATAAAATAGTCTGATATCTTCATTTTTTCAACATACGTAGCTATTACCCTCGAAAACTAAAACTTTTGACATAGGAAAAGAGCCCTTAATCACATTCTTTACCATGTGCAATCATAAAATTGTCTAATATCTTCATTTTTTCCACAGACAAAGCTATTACCCTCGAAAACTAAAACTTTTAAAATAGGAAAAGAGCCTTTAATCACGTTCTTTACCATTTGCAATCATAAAATAGTCTATTATTCTCATTTTTTCAACATACGTAGCTATTACCCTCGAAAACTAAAACTTTTGAAATAGGAAAAGAGCCTTTAATCACATTCTTTACCATTTGCAATCATAAATAGTCTAATATCTTCATTTTTTCAACTTACGTAGCTATTACCCTCGAAAACTAAAACTTTGAAATAGGAAAAGAGCCTTTAATCACATTCTTTACCATGTGCAATCATAAAATAGTCTAATATCTTCATTTTTTCAACATACGTAGCTATTACCCTCGAAACCTAAAACTTTTGACATAAGAAAAGAGCCTTTAATCACATTCTTTATCATTTGCAATCATAAAATAGTCTAATATCTTCATTTTTTCAACATACGTAGCTATTACCCTCGAAAACTAAAACTTTTGAAATAGGAAAAGAGCCTTTAATCACATTCTTTACCATGTGCAATCATAAAATAGTCTAATATCTTCATTTTTCAACATACGTAGCTATTACCCTCGAAAACTAAAACTTTTAAAATAGGAAAAGAGCATTTAATCACATTCTTTACCATTTGCAATCATAAAATGCGAGGGCAATCAAACGGCAATCAAACGGATAAAATTAACCCTTGACTGGGCTGCCCACTTAATTCAACAATCTGTCTTGGCTTTTTTCTACAATTGGCCATGACTTCCACTTTTCCCACAACTATTCCCTCTTTTGTTAAATTCAAAAATCAACGGATCTCGGTAAAAAAAACCTCTCATGCTAATTTAATGGACTCGTTATTTCCATTTGTCAATATGCTGCTTCCCCCTTTCTGCGATCGTGAATTAACCCGAGAGAGAACCTCCAACAGGTTGGAACCCAACTCAAAGTGAATTAGCATGAGAGGGTTGACTCTAGTTCAGCGTTGTCGAGTGATAGCCATGAGAGGGAAAATTTTCAAGTAATTTAACCCGTAGTCAACCTGCGTTTGTTCCCCAGCGAGAACCTCCAACAGGTACAACTCTAGTTTGGCATTTGTGAAGGGGACACACATGCATGGAAAGGTGTAGCATAAATGGCAGACAGTAACAACGGCAATCAAACGGATAAAATTAACCTTGACTGGGCTGCCCACTTAATTCAACAATCTGTCTTGGCTTTTTTCTACAATTGGCCATGACTTCCACTTTTCCCACAACTATTCCCTCTTTTGTTAAATTCAAAAATCAACGGATTTACACACCCTCTCATGCTAACTTTTAAAATAGGAAAATTAGCCTTTAATCACATTCTTTGCCATTTGCAATCATAAAATTGTCTAATATCTTCATTTTTCCAACATACGTAGCTATTACCCTCGAAAACTAAAAACTTTTGACATAGGAAAAGAGCATTTAATCACATTCTTTACCACTTGCAATCATAAAATAGTCTAATATCTTCATTTTTTCAACATACGTAGCTATTACCCTCGAAAACTAAAACTTTTGAAATAGGAAAAGAGCCTTTAATCACATTCTTTACCATGTGCAATCATAAAATAGTCTAATATCTTCATTTTTCAACATACGTAGCTATTACCCTCGAAAACTAAAACTTTTAAAATAGGAAAAGAGCATTTAATCACATTCTTTACCATTTGCAATCATAAAATGGTCTAATATCTTCATTTTTTCAACATACGTAGCTATTACCGTCGAAAACTAAAACTTTTGACATAGGAAAAGAGCCTTTAATCACATTCTTTACCATTTGCAATCTTAAAATAGTCTAATATCTTCATTTTTTCAACATACGTAGCTATTACCCTCGAAACCTAAAACTTTTGACATAAGAAAAGAGCCTTTAATCACATTCTTTATCATTTGCAATCATAAAATAGTCTAATATCTTCATTTTTTCAACATACGTAGCTATTACCCTCGAAAACTAAAACTTTTGAAATAGGAAAAGAGCCTTTAATCACATTCTTTACCATTTGCAATCATAAAATAGTCTAATATCTTCATTTTTTCAACTTACGTAGCTATTACCCTCGAAAACTAAAACTTTGAAATAGGAAAAGAGCCTTTAATCACATTCTTTACCATGTGCAATCATAAAATAGTCTAATATCTTCATTTTTTCAACATACGTAGCTATTACCCTCGAAACCTAAAACTTTTGACATAAGAAAAGAGCCTTTAATCACATTCTTTATCATTTGCAATCATAAAATAGTCTAATATCTTCATTTTTTCAACATACGTAGCTATTACCCTCGAAAACTAAAACTTTTGAAATAGGAGAAGAGCCTTTAATCACATTCTTTACCATTTGCAATCATAAAATAGTCTAATATTTTCATTTTTTCAACATAAGTAGCTATTACCCTCAAAAACTAAAACTTTTGAAATAAGAAAAGAGCCTTTAATCACATTCTTTACCATTTGCAATCATAAAATAGTCTAATATCTTCATTTTTTCAACATACCTAGCTATTACCCTCGAAAATTAAAACTTTTGAAATAGGAAAAGAGCCTTTAATCACATTCTTTACCATTTGCAATCATAAAATAGTCTAATATCTTCATTTTTCAACATACGTAGCTATTACCCTCGAAAACTAAAACTTTTGACATAGGAAAAGAGCCTTTAATCACATTCTTTACCATTTGCAATTATAAAATAGTCTAATATTTTCATTTTTTCAAAATACCTAGCTATTACCCTCGAAAACTAAAACTTTTGACATAGGAAAAGAGCCTTTAATCAGATTCTTTACCATTTGCAATCATAAAATAGTCTAATATTCTCATTTTTTCAACATACGTAGCTATTACCCTCGAAAACTAAAACTTTTGACATAGGAAAAGAGCCTTTAATCACATTCTTTACCATGTGCAATCATAAAATAGTCTGATATCTTCATTTTTTCAACATACGTAGCTATTACCCTCGAAAACTAAAACTTTTGACATAGGAAAAGAGCCCTTAATCACATTCTTTACCATGTGCAATCATAAAATTGTCTAATATCTTCATTTTTTCCACAGACAAAGCTATTACCCTCGAAAACTAAAACTTTTAAAATAGGAAAAGAGCCTTTAATCACATTCTTTACCATTTGCAATCATAAAATAGTATATTATTCTCATTTTTTCAACATACGTAGCTATTACCCTCGAAAACTAAAACTTTTGAAATAGGAAAAGAGCCTTTAATCACATTCTTTACCATTTGCATTCATAAAATAGTCTAATATCTTCATTTTTTCAACATACGTAGCTATTACCCTCGAAAACAATAACTTTTGAAATAGGAAAAGAGCCTTTAATCATATTCTTTACCATGTGCAATCATAAAATAGTCTAATATCTTCATTTTTTCAACATACGTAGCTATTACCCCTCGAAAACTATAACTTTTGAAATAGGAAAAGAGCCTTTAATCACATTCTTTACCATTTGCAATCATAAAATAGTCTAATATTCTCATTTTTTCAACATACGTAGCTATTACCCTCGAAAACTAAAACTTTTGAAATAGGAAAAGAGCCTTTAATCACATTCTTTACCATTTGCAATCATAAAATAGTCTAATATCTTCATTTTTCAACATACGTAGCTATTACCTCGAAAACTAAAACTTTTGAAATAGGAAAAGAGCCTTTAATCACATTCTTTACCATTTGCAATCATAAAATAGTCTAATATCTTCATTTTTTCAACATACGTAGCTATTAGCCTCGAAAACTAAAACTTTTGACATAGGAAAAGAGCCTTTAATCACATTCTTTACCATTTGCAATCTTAAAATAGTCTAATATCTTCATTTTTTCAACATACGTAGCTATTACCCTCGAAAACTAAAACTTTTGACATAGAATAAGAGCCTTTAATCACATTCTTTACCATTTGCAATCATAAAATAGTCTAATATCTTCATTTTTTCAACATACGTAGCTATTACCCTCGAAAACTAAAACTTTTGACATAGGAAAAGAGCCTTTAATCACATTCTTTACCATTTGCAATCATAAAATAGTCTAATATCTTCATTTTTTCAACATACGTAGCTATTATCCTCGAAAACTAAAACTTTTGAAATAGGAAAAGAGCCTTTAATCACATTCTTTACCATTTGCAATCATAAAATAGTCTAATATCTTCATTTTTTCAACTTACGTAGCTATTACCCTCGAAAACTAAAACTTTTGAAATAGGAAAAGAGCCTTTAATCACATTCTTTACCGTGTGCAATCATAAAATAGTCTAATATCTTCACTTTTTCAACATACGTAGCTATTACCCTCGAAAACTAAAACTTTTGAAATAGGAAAAGAGCCTTTAATCACATTCTTTACCATTTGCAATCATAAAATTGTCTAATATCTTCATTTTTCCAACATACGTAGCTATTACCCTCGAAAACTAAAACTTTTGAAATAGGAAAAGAGCATTTAATCTCATTCTTTACCATTTGCAATCATAAAATAGTCTAATATTCTCATTTTTTCAACATACGTAGCTATTACCCTCGAAAACTAAAACTTTTGACATAGGAAAAGAGCCTTTAATCACATTCTTTACCATGTGCAATCATAAAATAGTCTGATATCTTCATTTTTTCAACATACGTAGCTATTACCCTCGAAAACTAAAACTTTTGACATAGGAAAAGAGCCCTTAATCACATTCTTTACCATGTGCAATCATAAAATTGTCTAATATCTTCATTTTTTCCACAGACAAAGCTATTACCCTCGAAAACTAAAACTTTTAAAATAGGAAAAGAGCCTTTAATCACATTCTTTACCATTTGCAATCATAAAATAGTCTATTATTCTCATTTTTTCAACATACGTAGCTATTACCCTCGAAAACTAAAACTTTTGAAATAGGAAAGAGCCTTTAATCACATTCTTTACCATTTGCATTCATAAAATAGTCTAATATCTTCATTTTTTCAACATACGTAGCTATTACCCTCGAAAACAAAAACTTTTGAAATAGGAAAAGAGCCTTTAATCATATTCTTTAGCATGTGCAATCATAAAATAGTCTAATATCTTCATTTTTTCAACATACGTAGCTATTACCCTCGAAAACTATAACTTTTGAAATAGGAAAAGAGCCTTTAATCACATTCTTTACCATTTGCAATCATAAAATAGTCTAATATTCTCATTTTTTCAACATACGTAGCTATTACCCCTCGAAAACTAAAACTTTTGAAATAGGAAAAGAGCCTTTAATCACATTCTTTACGATTTGCAATCATAAAATAGTCTAATATCTTCATTTTTCAACATACGTAGCTATTACCCTCGAAAACTAAAACTTTTGAAATAGGAAAAGAGCCTTTAATCACATTCTTTACCATTTGAAATCATAAAATAGTCTAATATCTTCATTTTTTCACCATACGTAGCTATTAGCCTCGAAAACTAAAACTTTTTACATAGGAAAAGAGCCTTTAATCACATTCTTTACCATTTGCAATCTTAAAATAGTCTAATATCTTCATTTTTTCAACATACGTAGCTATTACCCTCGAAAACTAAAACTTTTTACATAGGAAAAGAGCCTTTAATCACATTCTTTACCATTTGCAATCATAAAATAGTCTAATATCTTCATTTTTTCAACATACGTAGCTATTACCCTCGAAAACTAAAACTTTTGAAATAGGAAAAAAGCCTTTAATCACATTCTTTACCATTTGCAATCATAAAATAGTCTAATATCTTCATTTTTTCAACTTACGTAGCTATTACCCTCGAAAACTAAAACTTTTGAAATAGGAAAAGAGCCTTTAATCACATTCTTTACCGTGTGCAATCATAAAATAGTCTAATATCTTCACTTTTTCAACATACGTAGCTATTACCCTCGAAAACTAAAACTTTTGAAATAGGAAAAGAGCCTTTAATCACATTCTTTACCATTTGCAATCATAAAATTGTCTAATATCTTCATTTTTCCAACATACGTAGCTATTACCCTCGAAAACTAAAACTTTTGAAATAGGAAAAGAGCATTTAATCACATTCTTTACCATTTGCAATCATAAAATAGTCTAATATTCTCATTTTTTCAACATATGTAGCTATTACCCTCGAAAACTAAAACTTTTAAAATAGGAAATTAGCCTTTAATCACATTCTTTGCCATTTGCAATCATAAAATTGTCTAATATCTTCATTTTTCCAACATACGTAGCTATTACCCTCGAAAACTAAAACTTTTGAAATAGGAAAAAGAGCATTTAATCACATTCTTTACCATTTGCAATCATAAAATAGGTCTAATATCTTCATTTTTTCAACATACGTAGCTATTACCCTCGAAAACTAAAACTTTTGACATAGGAAAAGAGCCTTTAATCACATTCTTTACCATGTGCAATCATAAAATTGTCTAATATCTTCATTTTTTCAACAGACAAAGCTATTACCCTCGAAAACTAAAACTTTTAAAATAGGAAAAGAGCCTTTAATCACATTCTTTGTGAACTAAAACTAAAACTTTTGAAATAGGAAAAGAGCCTTTAATCACATTCTTTACCATGTGCAATCATAAAATAGTCTAATATCTTCATTTTTTCAACATACGTAGCTAATACCCTCGAAAACTATAACTTTTGAAATAGGAAAAGAGCCTTTTATCACATTCTTTACCATTTGCAATCATAAAATAGTCTAATATTCTCATTTTTTCAACATACGTAGCTATTAACCTCGAAAACTAAAACTTTTGAAATAGGAAAAGAGCCTTTAATCACATTCTTTACCATTTGCAATCATAAAATAGTCTAATATCTTCATTTTTCAACATACGTAGCTATTACCCTCAAAAACTAAAACTTTTAAAATAGGAAAAGAGCATTTAATCACATTCTTTACCATTTGCAATCATAAAATGGTCTAATATCTTCATTTTTTCAACATACGTAGCTATTACCGTCGAAAACTAAAACTTTTGACATAGGAAAAGAGCCTTTAATCACATTCTTTACCATTTGCAATCTTAAAATAGTCTAATATCTTCATTTTTTCAACATACGTAGCTATTACCCTCGAAACCTAAAACTTTTGACATAAGAAAAGAGCCTTTAATCACATTCTTTACCATTTGCAATCATAAAATAGTCTAATATCTTCATTTTTTCAACATACGTAGCTATTACCCTCGAAAACTAAAACTTTTGACATAGGATAAGAGCCTTTAATCACATTCTTTACCATTTGCAATCATAAAATAGTCTAATATCTTCATTTTTTCAACATACGTAGCTATTACCCTCGAAAACTAAAACTTTTGAAATAGGAAAAGAGCCTTTAATCACATTCTTTAC
>NW_027065595.1:0-21386 GCF_032884065.1 Artemia franciscana | reverse complement strand
GTTTTTTTAGTTTTTTAGCTTTTTTATTTTTTTTAATAGTTTTTAGTTTTTTTGTAGTTTTTGCCTTTTTTAGTTTTTTCAGTTTTGACGTCACCTGATCCAGTTTTTTCAGGTGACGTCACCTGACCCATCCATCCACAGACAGACAACTTATTTTTATATAGATAGATATATATAAAAATGGTGGGGGCGCTTCGCGCCCCCCCCAAGCCCCCCCGCGCGCGTAAGTCGTTACGCGCCATAATAGTTACGCGCCATTGTAGTTGTGTCCCTATGTCCCACCTGTGAATATAGATAGATATATATATATATGGTTTTAACTACGTAAAACTTGCGAATATACAACATTCTTTGCTGTCCCATTGTCTTTGCATATAAATAGATTGTCAGGTTTACCGACTCTTGAACATGCAACATATAATGGTCCATGGGAAAACAATCTGTATTCAGATCTATACCTCATGATTCTAATGATTGCCCTTGAGCTTTGTTGATGGTGATTGCTAATCGACCATTCCCTGTCCCGGTGTCCCGGTCGTCATTTACATCCCCCTGTTTCCCCCGGTGTCCCCGTTGTAGTTGTGTCCCTGTGTCCCGGTCGTCATTTATATTCCCTGTGTCCCGGGTCCCGGTCGTCATTTGTATCCCGGTGTCCCGGTCTGTATATACATTCGTTTTTTAGTTTTGTTTTTCTCCTTTATTTTTTTCCTTTTTTTTTCTTTTTTAGCTTATTTAGATTTTTAGATTTTTTAGTTTTTTTATTAGTTTTTAGTTTTTTTTTCTTTTTAGTTTTTTTGTCCCGGTCGTCATTTATATCCCCCTGTTTCCCCCGGTGTCCCCGTTGTAGTTGTGTCCCTGTGTCCCGGTCGTCATTTATATTCCCTGTGTCCCGGTCGTCATTTGTATCCCGGTGTACCGGAGTTGTGTCCCTGTGTCCCGGTCGTCATTTATATTCCCTGTGTCCCGGGTCCCGGTCGTCATATGCCTTTTTTTTCTCTTTGAGTGTCGTCATTTATTAGTTTTTTCCTTTTTTTTTTTAGTTTTTAGTTTTTAGTTTTTAGTTTTTAGTTTTTTTTGTAGTTTTTGCCTTTTTTTAGTTTTTTCAGTTTCTTTTTTAGTTTTTTATTGGTTTTTACCTTTATAGTTTTTTTAGTTTTTTAGCTTTTTTATTTTTTTTATTAGTTTTTAGTTTTTTTGTAGTTTTTGCCTTTTTTTAGTTTTTTCAGTTTTGACGTCACCTGATCCAGTTTTTTCAGGTGACGTCACCTGACACATCCATCCATCCATCCACAGACAACTTATTTTTATATAGATAGATAAGTTGTCTGTCTGTGGATGTGTGGATCAGGTGACGTCACCTGAAAAAACTGGATCAGGTGACGTCAAAACTGAAAAAACTAAAAAAAGGCAAAAACTACAAAAAAAACTAAAAACTAATAAAAAAAAAAGCTAAAAAACTAAAAAAACTATAAAGGTAAAAACCAATAAAAAACTAAAAAAAAAACTGAAAAAAACTAAAAAAAGGCAAAAACTACAAAAAAAAACTAAAAACTAATAAAAAAAGTAAAAAAGCTAAAAAACTAAAAAAACTAAAAAAACTAAAAAAAGGTAAAAAACTAAAAAAAATAAAAAATAAAAAAAAACTAAAAAAAAGGAAAAAACTGAAAAATAAGCTAAAATAAAGGTAAAAACCAATAAAAAACTAAAAAGAAAAAAAGGAAAAAACTAATAAATGACGACACTCAAAGAGAAAGCGACCAGGACAAAAGGAATGTTCGATTAGCAATCAACAAAGCACCGGGACACAGGGAGTATAAATGACGACCAGGACATAAGTAAAAAAAAAAAATTAACAAAACTAAAAAGAAGGTAAAAACTACAAAAAAACTAAAAAGAAAAAAAAAACTAAAAACTAATAAAAAAACTAAAAAATCTAAAAATCTAAATAAACTAAAAAAGAAAAAAAAAGGAAAAAAATAAAGGAGAAAAACAAAACTAAAAAACGAATGTATATACAGACCGGTACACCGGGATACAAATGACGACCGGGACACAGGGAATATAAATGACGACCGGGACACAGGGACACAACTACAACGGGGACACCGGGGGAAACAGGGGGATATAAATGACGACCGGGACAAAAAAACTAAAAAGAAAAAAAAAACTAAAAACTAATAAAAAAACTAAAAAATCTAAAAATCTAAATAAGCTAAAAAAGAAAAAAAAAGGAAAAAAATAAAGGAGAAAAACAAAACTAAAAAACGAATGTATATACAGACCGGGACACCGGGGTCGCCATCGTCATTTATATATCTCCCTGTGCACCCCGGCGTCCCCTTTGTAGTTATGTCCCTGTGTCCCGGTCGTCATTTATATTCCCTGTGTCCCGGTCGTCATTTGTGTCCCGGTGTTCCAGTCTGTGATTTCTCTTTGAGTGTCCCGGGCGTCATTTATATTCCTTGTGTCCCGGTGTCCCGGTCGTCATTTATATCCCCCTGTGCCCCCCGGCGTCCCCATTGTATTTGTGTCCCTGTGTCCCGGTCGTCATTTATATTCCCTGTGTCCCGGTCGTCATTTGTATCCCGGTGTCCCGGTCTGTATATACATTCGTTTTTTAGTTTTGTTTTTCTCGTTTATTTTTTTCCTTTTTTCTTTTTTTTCTTTTTAGTTTATTTAGATTTTTAGATTTTTTAGTTTTTTTATTAGTTTTTAGTTTTTTTGTAGTTTTTACCATTTTTTTAGTTTTTTTAGTTTTTTTTTTTTACTTATGTCCTGGTCGTCATTTATACTCCCTGTGTCCCGGTCGTCATTTGTGTCTCGGTGCTTTGTTGATTGCTAATTTATATTATATTTATATTTATATTTTTTATATTTATTAATATTTTTTTAGTTTTCTTTTTCTCTTATTTTTCAGTTTTTTCCTTTTTTTTAGTTTTTTCTTTTTTAGTTTTTAGTTTTTTTTTGTTTTTTACCTTTTTTTAGTTTTTTTAGTTTTTTTAGTTTTTTAGCTTTTTTAGATTTTTATTAGTTTTTAGTTTTTTTTTAGTTTTTGCCTTTTTTTAGTTTTTTCAGTTTTTTTTTGTTTTTAGTTTTTTACCTTTTTTAGTTTTTTTAGTTTTTTAGCTTTTTTAGTTTTTTTTCTTTTTAGTTTTTTTGTAGTTTTTACCTTTTTTAGTTTTTTTTCTTCTTTTGTATTAGTGTGAAATAATTCAGACGTCATATGCGGACAAACACGACGTCACTCGATAGACAGACAGACAGACATAACCCACAAACAACTTATTTTTATATATATTTATTCATATTTTTTTAGTTTTCTTTTTCTCTTTTATTTTTCAGTTTTTTCCTTTTTTTTAGTTTTTTTCTTTTTTAGTTTTTAGTTTTTTTTAGTTTTTTACCTTTTTTTAGTTTCTTTTAGTTTTTTTAGTTTTTTAGCTTTTTTAGTTTTTTTATTAGTTTTTATTTTTTTGTAGTTTTTGCCTTTTTTTATTTTTTTCAGTTTTTTTTAGTTATTAGATTTTTACCTTTTTTTAGTTTTTTTTAGTTTTTTAGCTTTTTTAGTTTTTTTTTCTTTTTAGTTTTTTTTGTAGTTTTTACCTTTTTTAGTTTTTTTCTTCTTTTGTATTAGTGTGAAATAATTCAGACGTCATATGCGGACAAACATGACGTCACCTGATCCACACACAGATCCACACACAGACAACTTATTTTTATATATATAAGATAATGACGTCAAATGCAAACCCATAAACAAACAAACATGCATATATACAACTTATTTTTATACATATAGATACAGTTTCTTCTTTAGTTTTTTTTCTTTTTTAGTTTTTTCTTTTTTTTAGTTTCTTCTTTTTATTGATTTGTTTTCTTCAATTTGTCAATGTTCATTCTAACATTGACACTTGGAAAAATCTTTACGTGCCAAGCATGCTAAAGCTCCAACAATTTATATTAAACCTCAATAATGGGGTATCTGTTTTAAGGTTTTCGAATTACTTTAATCTATTGTCAAAATATATTGAAATATTTGTGCAATTCCCAGTTTTTTTAGTTTTTTTCTTTTTTTTAGTTTTTTAGCTTTTTTAAGTTTTTTTTTCTTTTTAGTTTTTTATCTTTTTTATTTTTTTACGTTTTTTCTTTTTAGGTTTTTTCTTTTTTTAATTTTTTTTTTATTTTTTATTTTTTTTTAGTTTTTTCTTTTTAGTTTTTTTTTAGTTTTTTACCATTTTTCTTTTTTCGAATTACTTTAATCTATTGTCAAAATATTTCGAAATATTTATGCAATTTCCAGTTTTTACATTCTAGTTTGTTTTCTTTTATATATATAGAAGATATAATCTGGCGTAACGGACAGACAACTTATTTTTATATATATAGATATATATATATATATATATATATATATATATATATATATATATATATATATATATATATATATATATTTATACTAGCTGTTGGGGTGGCGCTTCGCGCCACCCCAACACCTAGTTGGTGGGAGCGCTTCGCGCCCCCCCCAAGCCCCCCCGCGCGCGTAAGTCGTTACGCGCCATAATAGTTACGCGCCATTGTAGTTGTGTCCCTATGTCCCACCTGTGAATATAGATAGATATATATATATATGGTTTTAACTACGTAAAACTTGCGAATATACAACATTCTTTGCTGTCCCATTGTCTTTGCATATAAATAGATTGTCAGGTTTACCGACTCTTGAACATGCAACATATAATGGTCCATGGGAAAACAATCTGTATTCAGATCTATACCTCATGATTCTAATGATTGCCCTTGAGCTTTGTTGATGGTGATTGCTAATCGACCATTCCCTGTCCCGGTGTCCCGGTCGTCATTTACATCCCCCTGTTTCCTCCGGTGTCCCCGTTGTAGTTGTGTCCCTGTGTCCCGGTCGTCATTTATATTCCCTGTGTCCCGGTCGTCATTTGTATCCCGGTGTCCCGGTCTGTATATACATTCGTTTTTCAGTTTTGTTTTTCTCCTTTATTTTTTTCCTTTTTTTTTCTTTTTTAGCTTATTTAGATTTTTAGATTTTTTAGTTTTTTTATTAGTTTTTAGTTTTTTTTTCTTTTTAGTTTTTTTGTCCCGGTCGTCATTTATATCCCCCTGTTTCCCCGGTGTCCCCGTTGTAGTTGTGTCCCTGTGTCCCGGTCGTCATTTATATTCCCTCTGTCCCGGTCGTCATTTGTATCCCGGTGTACCGGTCTGTATATACATTCGTTTTTTAGTTTTGTTTTTCTCCTTTATTTTTTTCCTTTTTTTTTCTTTTTTAGTTTATTTAGATTTTTAGATTTTTTAGTTTTTTTATTAGTTTTTAGTTTTTTTTTCTTTTTAGTTTTTTTGTAGTTTTTACCTTCTTTTTAGTTTTGTTAATTTTTTTTTTTACTTATGTCCTGGTCGTCATTTATACTCCCCTATGTCCCGGTGCTTTGTTGATTGCTAATCGAACATTCCTTTTGTCCTGGTCGCTTTCTCTTTGAGTGTCGTCATTTATTTTTTTCTTTTTTAGTTCTTTTAGTTTTTACCTTTTTTAGTTTTTTTTAGTTTTTTAGATGAAAATTTTTTTTAGTTTTTTCCTTTTTTTCTTTTTAGTTTTTTATGGTTTTTACCTTTATGTTAGCTTATTTTTCAGTTTTTTCCTTTTTTTATTAGTTTTTAGTTTTTTTGTAGTTTTTGCCTTTTTTTAGTTTTTTCAGTTTTTTTTTAGTTTTTTATTGGTTTTTACCTTTATTTTAGCTTATTTTTCAGTTTTTTCCTTTTTTTTATTTTTTTTTTAGTTTTTAGTTTTTTTAGTTTTTTACCTTTTTTTAGTTTTTTTAGTTTTTTTAGTTTTTTAGCTTTTTTATTTTTTTTATTAGTTTTTTAGTTTTTTTTGTAGTTTTTGCCTTTTTTTTAGTTTTTTTAGTTTTTTAGCTTTTTTATTAGTTTTTAGTTTTTTTTGTAGTTTTTGCCTTTTTTTAGTTTGACAACTTATTTTTATATATATAGATAGTTTTTTTTTTTTACTTATGTCCTGGTCGTCATTTATACTCCCTGTGTCCCGGTGCTTTGTTGATTGCTAATCGAACATTCCTTTTGTCCTGGTCGCTTTCTCTTTGAGTGTCGTCATTTATTAGTTTTTTCCTTTTTTTCTTTTTAGTTTTTTATTGGTTTTTACCTTTATTTTAGCTTATTTTTCAGTTTTTTCCTTTTTTTTAGTTTTTTTTTATTTTTTATTTTTTTTAGTTTTTTACCTTTTTTTAGTTTTTTTAGTTTTTTTAGTTTTTTAGCTTTTTTACTTTTTTTATTAGTTTTTAGTTTTTTTTTTGTAGTTTTTGCCTTTTTTTAGTTTTTTCAGTTTTTTTTTTAGTTTTTTATTGGTTTTTACCTTTATAGTTTTTTTAGTTTTTTAGCTTTTTTATTTTTTTTATTAGTTTTTAGTTTTTTTTGTAGTTTTTGCCTTTTTTTAGTTTTTTCAGTTTTGACGTCACCTAATCCAGTTTTTTTCAGGTGACGTCACCTGACACATCCATCCATCCATCCATCCACAGACAACTTATTTTTATATATATAGATAGATATATATATAAATTTCTGATGTAAAATCAAAAGTCATGTCTGACGTCTCTAACTGTTTTCGACGAAGTATATCTTCGGACATTTTTGACTTATATTTTTCCCATAAATCTGTAGGAGCTGATGGAGAGCAAGTTGTTAAAATGATGCCAAACAATGCACGAATTTGACTTGGGGTTGACGTTTCGCACGCGTCATTGATGCAGTTATCCCAGTGTTGGTCATTCTCCAATAAATTCAGAGCTTGGCATGCACTACGGTAAGTGTCATGTATAGTACCATTTACAGTCCTCAACTACTCAAAGGATGTCGGACCGGGTACATTCACCAAAAGCAGGCGTAGAAAGAAGCATTCATGTTGATTGGGGTGAACGGTGTAGAGTCTTCCTATCGTGGTATCTTTGAAGATGGTAGGTTGGCCGTCGACTGACTTACCCTGTTTTCGACGTTCAAATACTTTATTTTTAGTATTCCACGTGTAATACGAAGGCACTTCAGTATACCAGCAGTTTTTTTTGCAAAAGAATCATTTTTGCAAAGCGAAAAAAAAGCTGTTAATGTTGTATCCGGTGGATTCAGGACTCTTTGTTGCACGTTGGTTTCCGTGAAATAACACGTTGACCATTCTGTAAATGTACCGCTAAGTGAACAACAGCTGGACTACGTTCATGTATCGGAAATGAAAGAATTCGCCAAACAGCTTCATTACTGCTTATGTATCTTCCAGCCTGATATTCTACGATTTCATCGAAATCTTTGATTCGGACTGCAAGCCAAAAACTGCCATGTCACTGCCTTTGTTGACGTATTTACATATGTATTTGATTGCCTTTACGGAATTACAGTATTCAACGTTTATGTGTGCATTAAATGTTTTTGATAATAAAGGGGAATATGGAACAACCCACTGGTTATCTACTTCGATGGTGGTACCGTTACGCTTCTTTATTATTGCTGTTTTACCGCCATCTTCAGTAGATTTTCTTCTATATTGTGGGTAACCATCATTGCCAGTAATTGTTTTGGGTACTAAAAGTCGAGGATATTGCTTTGTGCACCTTCCTTTGGCCATGCATGGTGAATTTTCGTTCAGTGCACCGCAAGGTCCATGTATCATATTTTTTACAATAATATCATGTAACCCCTTATCGACATTTTCATCAGGTATTTCAGCAGAAATCACATCATCAATTTCGTTCGAAGTAATTTTTTTATGTAGCCAGATTAGTATACGTGCGTGTGGCAAACCTCGTTTTTGCCATTCCACTGAGCACATCCAGCATCGCACTGACCCAAACACTTCAAAATTTACTATGTAGTTTATCAGTGATTTCAATTTTAGCCGGAAGACACGGGCCGTAATGTCATGTTTATGAACCGCCGATTGTCCTTGAAGTAAAAGCTGCAGTATCTCGTCCCAAGATTGATTACATGTAAATGTAATAAATAAATCTGGACGACCATAGAGACGAACATACGCAATAGCATCTTGAGCATATTTATGCATATGACGGGGACTGCCAGCATATGACGAAGGTAAAATGGTTAATCTTCCAACGTTTGTGGTATTACCGTCATTTATAACTGCATCTCGCAAATGAATTTATTGTTCAGAGTGGAGCTTGGTCTGATTCAGGCGGATATATAGCAAACGTTCTGATTCAATTTTAGCATACATATCAACGACGAATTGGTGAAGCAATTGACGGCATTTTAAAATATAATTTTCTTCATCCTGCCGAATCATTAGTCTATAGGAATAATAATGCATTGCACTGCATTTCTTATTCATTTCTTTGTTAGTGGCTGGATTCATCAATTTAATATTAAAGTGATAGCCGTCGGCTCCATCCCAAAAAATTATAGGATATTGTAGGGCATCGTAGCATCGATGAGTTTCAGCAATTCTTAACAACTGGGCGTTTCGCTTATGAAGAATAATATCTCCAGGTAAAAACTGATCACCGACCATAACGATTGCCACTTCGTCGATAGTTGGAGCATTGTATCTACGCACATGTTGGCCAGGAGGCGTTTTGTCAGTGGAAATAACAATTTTATGCGTGTCAGTAGGCATCAAATCGATGGCTGTTTTGAACAGACGCACTAAATTATTATTTTCGTGGAAAAGATGTTGCAATTGGGAAACGATTGTCCTTTCAACGTTGGGAGAAATTTCGCACCGTGCATTCAATTCAGAATTTCTATCACTGATGAAGTACAATTGTAAAAATTTATGATTCTCGCTTGAGAATGGTAGAAGGGAACCTGCTTTATGATAAATTTGCCCTTTTACTTTGAAAGTAGGCATAAATTGATCTGGATTTTCGATTTGGGCACCAAACGACGTCATTTGGAAACATGAGTTATATTTTCTGATCTGTGATAAAAAAATGCTTAGATTCTGATGTATTTCCGGTAAGCAAAGTTTTCAATGGTTCTGGTGGTGCAGCCAATAGAATAATTTTAACTTTTCCTGAGGCGCAACACATTCCCATTGTTTCACCATTGAATTTCAAGGCCTTGCAATAGGGACAAATTTTAGACATAGTCCCGATTTGAACACATCTACTCAAGCTATAATCATCAACTTGGCTGTAACTGAATGCCAGGCGATAACTTTCAGGTTGCTCTGATTCCTCGGCACACTTTCTTTTCTTACTCTCTCTATCAGCAGCAAGCCTCATTTCTTGCTGTTCTTGTGATTCCTCGGCACGCCTTCTTTTTTCACTTTCTCTTTTAGCAGCAAGTCTGGTTTCATGTTGCTCTGGTAGTTCCTCGGCACGCCTTCTTTTTTCAATTTCTCTTTTAGCAGCAAGTCTGGTTTCGCGTTGCTCTGGTAGTTCCTCGGCACCCTTTCTGTTCTTTCTTTCTCTATCAGCCTCAAGCCTGTAATCGACGATTCCCTGTGTCGCCATCGTCATTTATATATCCCCCTGAGCCCCCCGGCGTCCCTGTTGTAGTTGTGTCCCTGTGTCCCGGTCGTCATGTCCCAGTGTCCCGGTCGTCATTTGTGTCCCGGTCTGTACATACATTCGTTTTTGAATTGGTCTTTTTTTAGGTTTTAGTTTTTTACCTTTTTTTAGTTTTTTTTCTTTTTTTTAGTTTTGTTTTTCTCCTTTATTTTTCATTTTTTTTCCTTTTTCATTTTATTTTATTTTTTAGTTTTTTTTAGCTTTTTAGCTTTTTTAGTTTTTTATTAGTTTTTTGTTTTTTTTTTTCTTTTTATTTTTTTTATAGTTTTTACCTTTTTTTTAGTTTTTAATTTTTTACTTATGTCCTGGTCGTCATTTATACTCCCTGTGTCCCGGTCGTCATTTGTGTCCCGGTGCTTTGTTGATGGTGATTGCTAATCGAACATTCCTTGTGTCCCGGTCGTCATTTATATTCCCTATGTGCCGGTGTCCCGGTCGTCATTTGTGTCCCGATGTCCCGGTCTGTAATTTCGTCAGTCGAAAACATGACGTCAGTTGACACAGAAACACCTAGTTGGTGGGGGCGCTTCGCGCCCCCCAAGCCCCCCCGCGTGCGTAAGTCGTTACGCGCCATATTAGTTACGCGCCATTGTAGTTGTGTCCCTATGTCCCACCTGTGAATATAGATATATATATATATATATATATATATATATATATATATATATATATATATATATATATATATATATATATATATATATATATATATATATATATATATATATATATATATATATATATATATATATATATATATATATATATATATATATATATATATATATAAATAAGTTGTTTGTCTTTCTGTCGACTGACGTCATGTTTTTGTGTCGACTGACGTCATGTTTGTCGACTGACGTCATTATAAGGATTGAGCTGTATGTCGTCATGAAGTTGTTTGTCGTCTGACGTCATGTTTGTCGACTAACGAAACTACAGACCGGGACACCGGGACACAAATGACGTGTTATGTCTGTTATAATGGCCTTTTGGTCTTGACAGGGCCTTTTGAGGGTGAGGCTTTTCTTATTCAACGCATTCTCATGATTCCAATGGATCTGCCTTTTCAACCTAAAAGATTGCAATTCCCAATTTGATTAGCATATTTAGTTTTCAGTCCAGAACCACTAAAGCTATTATGTAAATATCAAAAATATTTATGTTGTCTGAGCAATAATTTTTAGTTTTTATTTCAAAATAGAAAATTACCTGACAATTTTAGAATTATATCTATCTATCTATATATATAAAAATAAGTTGTCTGTCTGTGGATCAGGTGACGTCATGTTTCTGTGTCGACTGGCGTCATGAAGTTAGTTGTCGTCATTTTTGCTATGACGGTGACGTCATTAAAGATATTTAAGACATATATGTTCACGTAGAAATCTATTAATGTTTAAGTTTAAAATGACTGATGAACTTACAATGGCAAAAGCCGATGAAGATGCTCAAGGAGTCTATGCCAAAAAACTTGCTGCTGATAGAGAAAGTCAGAAAAGAAAGCGTGCCGAGGAATCAAAAGAACAGCAAGGAAACAGGCTTGAGGCTAAAGAACGGAAAACCGCGCAGTTAGATGAAGATCCACCTGGACAGCGAGAGTCAAAACATATCAAAACTGAAAATGATAGCGATGATGATTGGGTTTGGAATCTTGACTTGGATAAGGTCATCAATGCCTACCAGATTTTAGTTAAAAAAACAAAGGTTCGGCGATATGTATTTCATAGTGAAGCTGAAAAATAAAGAAGAAAAAGAAAACTGAAAAAAGAAAAAATGTAAAAAACTAAAAAATACTAAAAAGAAAAAACATTCAAAGAGAAATTACAGACCGGGACACAAATGACGACCGGGACAGAGGGAATATAAATAACGACCGGGACACTCAAGGAGAAATTACAGACTGGGATACCGGGACACAAATGACGACCGGGACACAGGCAATATAAATGACGACCAGGACACAGGTATTTAAGAATATCGTTCAAAGACAAATTTTTAATTGTAAGAAGACCGTTGAAAGAGAAATTTCTAATTGTAAAATGACTGAAGAACCTACAATGGCAACACCCGAGGAAGCTGCTCAAAACGAATGTATTCACGCCGAAGTAGCTGAGTTGGTAAAGCGTTATGTTTCAGGTTCTAGGTCCGAGAGGCTCCAGGTTTGAACCTTGGCTTTAGCATTAATACAAAAGAAGAAAAAAACTAAAAAAGGCAAGAACTACAAAAAAACTAAAAAGAAAAGTAAACATTTCAAAAAAAGACAATTAAACATTTCTCCGTGAACGCATGTCTTAAATACCATTAATGACGTCACCGTCATAGCAAAAATGACGACAACTAACTTCATGACGTCAGTCGACACAGAAACATGATGTCACCTGACAGACAGACAGAGACACAGACAGACAACTTATTTTTATATATCTATATATATCTATCTATATATATAAAAATAAGTTGTCTGTCTGTCTGTGGATCAGGTGACGTCATGTTTCTGTGTCGACTGACGTCATGAAGTTAGTTGTCGTCATTTTTGCTATGACGGTGACGTCATTAATGGTATTTAAGACATGCGTTCACGGAAAAATTTTTAATTGTAAAATGACTGAAGAAAATACAATGGCAACAGCCGAGGAAGCTGCTCAAAGAGTCTATGCTAAAAAACTTGCTGCTGATAGAGAAAGTAAGAAAAGAAAGCGTGCCAAGGAATCACAAGAACAGCAAGAAAACAGGCTTGCAGCTGATAGAGAAAGTAAGAAAAGAAAGCGTGCCGAGGAATCACAAGAACAGCAAGAAAACAGGCTTCCGGCTAAAGAACGCAAAACCGCGCAGTTAGATGAAAATCCACCTGGAAAGCGAGAGTCAAAACATATCAAAACTGAAAATGATAGCGATGATGATTGGGTTTGGGATTTTGACTTGGATAAGGTCATCAATGCCTACCAGATTTAAGTTAAAAAACAAAGGTTCGGCAAATATGTACTTCATAGTGACGCTGAAAAATAAAGAAGAAAAAAAAAACAGAAAAAAATGTAAAAAACTAAAAAAAACTAAAAAGAAAAAACACTCAAAGATAAATTACAGACCGGGACACAAATGACGACCGAAACAGAGGGAATATAAATGACGACCAGGAACCTCAAAGAAAAATTACAGACTGGGACACCCGGACACAAATCACGACCGGGAATATAAATGACGACCGGGACGCAGGGACACAAATACAACGGGGACGCCGGGGGCACAGGTGGGATATATAATTGACGACTGAGACACAGGGATTGTTTGAATAGAAATTACAGACCGGGACACCGGGACACAAATGACGACCGGGACACTGGGACACAGGGAATATAAATGACGACCGGGACACTCAAAGAGAAAATACAAACAGGGACACCAGGACACAAATGACGACCGGGACACAGGGAATATAAATGCTATTTATATGCACAGACAATGGGACAGCGAAGAATGTTGTATATTCGCATGTTTTACGTAGTTAAAAATATATATTTATATCTATCTCTATTCACAGGTGGGACACAGGGACACAGCTGAAATGGCACGTAACTAATATGGCGCGTAACGACTTACGCGCGCGGGGGGGCTTGGGGGGCGCGAAGCGCCCACCAACTAGGTGTTGGGGTGGCGCGAAGCGCCACCCCTACAGCTAGTCAATATATATAAAAATAAGTTGTCTGTCTGTCTGTGGATCAGGTGACGTCATGTTTCTGTGTTTCATGTTTCTGTCATGCGCGGGGGGGCTTGGGGGGGGCGCAAAGCGCCCCACCAACTTGGTGTTGGGGTGGCGCGAAGCGCCACCCCAACAGCTAGTATAAAAATATAAGTTGTCTGTCTGTCTGTCTGTGGATAAGGTGACGTCATGTTTCTATGTTGACTGACGTCATGAAATTAGGAATATAAATGACGACCGGGACAAAGGGACACAACTACAACGGGGACGCCGGGGGCACAGGCGGGATATATAAATGACGACCGGGACACAGGGATTGTTCGAATAGAAATTTCAGACCGGGACACCGGGACACAAATGACGACCGGGACACCGGGACACAGGGAATATAAATGACGACCGGGACACTCAAAGAGAAATTACAAACTGGGACACCGGGACACAAATGACGACCGGGACACAGGGAATATAAATGACGACCGGGACACAGGGACACATCATTAGAATAATGAGGTATAGATCTGAATACGGATTGTTTTTCCCATGGACAATTATATGTTGCATGTTCAAGAGTCAGTAAACCTGACAATCTATTTATATGCACAGACAATGGGACAGCGAAGAATGTTGTATATTCGCATGTTTTACGTAGTTAAAAACATATATTTATATCTATCTCTATTCACAGGTGGGACACAGGGACACAACTACAATGGCGCGTAACTAATATGGCGCGTAACGACTTACGCGCGCGGGGGGGCTTGGGGGGTCGCGAAGCGCCCCACCAACTAGGTGTTGGGGTGGCGCGAAGCGCCACCCCAACAGCTAGTCTATATATATAAAAATAAGTTGTCTGTCTGTCTGTGGATCAGGTGACGTCATGTTTCTGTGTTGACTGACGTCGTGAAATTAGTTGTCGTCATTTTTGCTCTGACGGTGACGTTATTCAAGATATTTAAGACATATGTTCACATAGAAATCTATTAATGTTTAAGTTTACAATGACTGATGAACTTACCATGGCAAAAGCCGATGAAGATGCTCAAAGAGTCTATGCCAAAAAACTTGCTGCTGATAGAGAAAGTCAGAAAAGAAAGCGTGCCGAGGAATCAAAAGAACAGCAAGAAAACAGGCTTGAGGCTGATAGAGAAAGAAAGAACAGAAAGCGTGCCGAGGAATCAAAAGAACAGCAAGGAAACAGGCTTGAGGCTGATAGAGAAAGAAAGAACAGAAAGCGTGCCGAGGAATCAAAAGAACAGCAAGGAAACAGTTTTGAGGCTGATAGAGAAAAAAAGAACAGAAAGCGTGCCGAGGAACTACCAGTGCAACACGGAAGCAGACTTGCTGCTAAAAAGAAAGTGAAAAAAGAAGGCGTGCCGAGGAATTACAAGAACAGCAAGAAATCAGGCTTGCTGCTGATAGAGAAAGTAAGAAAAGAAAGCGTGCCGAGGAATCACAAGAACAGCAAGAAATCAGGCTTGCTGCTGATAGAGAAAGTAAGAAAAGAAAGCGTGCCGAGGAATCAGAGCAACCTGAAAGTTAACGCCTGGCATTCAGGTACAACCCAGTCGATGATTATAGCTTGAGTAGATGTGTTCAAACCTGTTTTTCCCATGGACAATTGTACGTTGCATGTTCGAGGGTCGGTAAACCTGACAATGTATTTATATGCAGTGACAATTGGACAGCGAAGAATGTTGTATATTCGCAAGTTTTACGCAGTTGATTTGTATTGTATCTATCTATCTATCTATCTATATAAAAACGAGTTGTGTGGATGCATGTTTGTTTGTTTGTAAAAAGAGCATTTGCATATGAAGTCATTATTAGTACATACGGCTTTGTATATGCACAGACAATGGGAAAGCCAAGAATATTGTTTATTCGCAATTTTTACGTAGTTTGAAACACATATATAAATCTATCTATATTCACAGGTGGGACACAGGGACACAACTACAATGGCGCATAACTAATATGGCGCGTAACGACTTACGCGCGCGGGGGGGCTTGGGGGGGCGCGAAGTGCCCCACCAACTAGGTGTTGGGGTGGCGCAAAGCGCCACCCCAACAGCTAGTATAGATATATAAATAAGTTTTCTGTGTGTGTGTGGGTCTGTCTGTCGGGTGACGTCATGTTTGTGTGTCGACTGACGTCATGTTTTCAACTGACGAAATTACAGACCGGGAAATCGGGACACAAGTGACGACCGGGACACCGGCACATAGGGAATATAAATGACGACACTCAAAGAGAAAGCGACCGGGACAAAAGGAATGATCGATTAGCAATCACCATCAACAAAGCACCGGGACACAAATGACGACCGGGACACAGGGAGTATAAATGAAGACCAGGACATAAGTAAAAAAAAAACTAAAAAAACTAAAAAAAAGGTAAAAACTACAAAAAAACTAAAGAGAAAAAAAACTAAAACTAATAAAAAAAAACTAAAAAAGCTAAAACACTAAAAAAACTAAAAAAAATAAAAAAGGAAAAAAAATGAAAAATATAGGAGAAAAACAAAACTATATATATATATATATATATATATATATATATATATATATCTCTCTCTTCTATATATATAAAAATAAGTTGTCTGTGTGTGTGTGGGTCTGTCTGTCGGGTGACGTCATGTTTGTGTGTCGGCTGACGTCATGTTTTCAACTGACGAAATTACAGACCGGGACATCGGGACACAAATGTCGACCAGGACACCGGCACATAGGGAATATAAATGACAACACTCAAAGAGAAAGCGACCGGGACAAAAGGAATGTTCGATTAGCAATCACCATCAACAAAGCACCGGGACACAAATGAAGACCGGGACACAGAGAGTATAAATGACGACCAGGACATAAGTAAAAAAAAACTAAAAAAACTAAAAAAAGGTAAAAACTACAAAAAAACTAAAAAGAAAAAAAAACTAAAAACTAATAAAAAAACTAAAAAAGCTAAAAAACTAAAAAACTAAAAAAGAAAAAAAAGAAAAAAGGAAAAAAAATGAAAAATAAAGGAGAAAAACAAAACTAAAAAAACGAATGTATATACAGACCGGGACACCGGGATACAAATGACGACCGGGACACAGGGAATATAAATGACGACCGGGACACAGGGACACAACTACAACGGGGACGCCGGGGGGCACAGGGGGATATAAATGACGACCGGGACAACGGGACACTAGGAATATAAATGACGCCCGGGACATTCAAAGAGAAATCACAGACTGGGACACCGGGACACAAATGACGACCGGGACACAGGGAATATAAATGACGACCGGGACACAGGGACACAACTACAAAGGGGACGCCGGGGGGCACAGGGGGATATATAAATGACGACGGCGACACAGGGAATGGTCGATTAGCAATCACCATCAACAAAGCTCAAGGGCAATCATTAGAATCATGAGGTATAGATCTGAATACGGATTGTTTTCCCATGGACCATTATATGTTGCATGTTCAAGAGTCGGTTAACCTGACAATCTATTTATATGCACAGACAATGGGACAGCAAAGAATGTTGTATATTCGCAAGTTTTACGTAGTTAAAAACATATATATATATACTAGCTGTTGGGGTGGCGCTTCGCGCCACCCCAACACCTAGTTAGTGGGGCGCTTCGCGCCCCCCCAAGCCCCCCCGCGCGCGTAAGTCGTTACGCGCCATTGTAGTTGTTTCCCTGTGTCCCACCTGTGAATATAGATAGATTTATATATGTGTTTCAAACTACGTAAAAATTGCGAATATACAACATTCTTGGCTTTCCCATTGTCTGTCTATATACAAAGCCGTATGTACTAATAATGACGTCATATACAAACGCTCTTTTTAAAAACAAACAAACATGCATACACACAACTCGTTTTTATATAGATAGATAGATAGATAGATACAATACAAATTAACTACGTAAAACTTGTGAATATACAACAGTCTTCGCTGTCCCATTGTCTGTGCGTATAAATAGATTGTCAGGTTTACCGACCCTCAAAGATGCAACATACAATTGTACATTGGTAAAGCAATCTGTATTAAGATCTATACCGCATTTTTCTAGTGATTGCCCTTGAGCTTTGTTGATGGTGGTTGCAAATGCTAATCGAATTGGGAATTGCAATCTTTTAAATTGAAAAAGCAGATCCGTTGGAATTATGGGAATGCGAGGAATAAGAACAGCCTCACCCTCATAAGGCCCTGTCAAGATTGTGGCCTCTATTAGGTTTTCCATTGTTTTTTTTACGGCAAGTCGCGTGCCATTGCAAAGCTTTGGTGGGTTGATATTTCTTAAAAGTACTATTGGTACGCCTATTTTTAGTTGTAGCACGTGTGGTGGAAACCCTGAAGGATCTATGGAATTTAAAAATTCAGATGGATAATTAACCGCTTCATTTGGTTCCAAAATACAAATTAACTGCGTAAAACTTGCGAATATACAACATTCTTCGCTGTCCAATTGTCGCTGCATATAAATAGATTGTCAGGTTTACCGACCCTCGAACATGCAACGTACAATTGTCCATGGGAAAAACAATCAGTATTAAGATCTATACCACATTTTTCTAATGATTGACCTTGAGCTTTGTTAATGGTGATTGCAAATGCTAATCGAATTGGGAATAGCAATCTTTTAAATTGAAAAGGCAGATCCGTTGGAATCATGGGAATGCGAGGAATAAGAACAGCCTCACCCTCAAAAGGCCCTGTCAAGATTGTGGCCTCTATTAGGTTTTCCATTGTTTTTTTTTACGGCAAGTCGAGTGCCATTGCAAAGCTTTGGTGGGTTTATATTTCTTAAAAGTATTAAAACAATATTGTTGATTTCGTGGACGTCTATATTTTTGGGTGCGAGAATCGCTCTTTCACTTAGCCATTTATTATTTTTATAATTTTTTAGAATATTCGGAAATACTTTTTCAATCAATTCATTTTTGGACGTCACTAAATTACAGAAATCAGCAGGTAGTTGTATACGTCCTGAAATTGAGTCTACTGGGAGCTTTCCGTTTCCCATTGCCAGCAATTGATCTGAAAATGTTTGACCAGAGTCATCGTTTTGCAATCGGACACGCATATTTTTAGTTAATTTTAATGTTTTTACGTGTGCCCATAATTAGAATTTTTCAGGCAAGCATTCATTTCGTCTGCAGGAATTGATTTAGGTATTATAGGTAATGTTTGCCTGAAATCTCCCGCAAGCAATATTAATGTGCTGCCAAAGGGTTTCGACTTCCCTCGCAAATCTTTCAAGCATTGATCCAGAGCCTCGAGCGATTTTTTGTGTGCCATTGTGCACTCATCCCAAATAATAAGTTTGCATTGCTGCAATACTTTACCCATCCCAGATGATTTGGAAATATTGCACGTGGGAGTTTCTGTAGAATGCAAGTTCAGAGGCAATTTCAAAGCGGAATGAGCAGTTCTTCCACCAGGCAGCAATGTTGTGGCTATTCCGGACGACGCAATTGCCAACGCTATATCATTTTTTGATCGAATTGATGCCAGAATCAGTTTTATCACAAATGTTTTACCAGTACCTCCTGGCGCATCCAAAAAGAAAATTTCTCCAACGTTGTTATCGACACAATGCATTATCGTATCATAAATGTCTTTTTGTTCCGACGTTCACTTGGAAATGTTATTTTGTACATACGACAATAGATCACTCGTACTGTAACTTTGTTCACGATCCAATTCTACACATGTCGAAACAGCAGCGATACGGTTAGGTGAAGGCATTCCCAAATCCTGAAGAGGTTTGTTTGCCATACGTACGCACAAATCTTCTATAACAACTAAAGTGTAGTTATAAATTTCTGATGTAAAATCAAAAGTCATATCTGACGTCTCTAACTGTTTTCGATGGAGTATATCTTCGGACATGACGTCAGTCAACACAGAAACATGACGTCACCTGATCCACAGACAGACAACTTATTTTTATATATATAGATATATATATATATACTAGCTGTTGGGGTGACGCTTCGCGCCACCCCAACACCTAGTTGGTGGGGCGCTTCGCGCCCCCCTAAGCCCCCCCGCGCGCGTAAGTCGTTACGCGCCATATTAGTTACGCGCCATTGTAGTTGTGTCCCTGTGTCCCACCTGTGAATAGAGATAGATATAAATATATGTTTTTAACTACGTAAAACATGCGAATATACAACATTCTTCGCTGTCCCATTGTCTGTGCATATAAATAGATTGTCAGGTTTACTGACTCTTGAACATGCAACATATAATTGTCCATGGGAAAAACAATCCGTATTCAGATTTATACCTCATTATTCTAATGATGTGTCCCTGTGTCCCGGTCGTCATTTATATTCCCTGTGTCCCGGTCGTCATTTGTGTCCCGGTGTCCCAGTTTGTAATTTCTCTTTGAGTGTCCCGGTCGTCATTTATATTCCCTGTGTCCCGGTGTCCCGGTCGTCATTTGTGTCCCGGTGTCCCGGTCTGTAATTTCTATTCGAACAATCCCTGTGTCCCGGTCGTCATTTATATATCCCGCCTTTGCCCCCGGCGTCCCCGTCGTAGTTGTGTCCCTGTGTCCCGGTCCTCATTTATATTCCCTGTGTCCCGGTCGTGATTTGTGTCCGGGTGTCCCAGTCTGTAATTTCTCTTTGAGGTTCCCGGTTGTCACTTATATTCCCTCTGTCTCGGTCGTCATTTGTGTCCCGGTCTGTAATTTCTCTTTGAGTGTTTTTTCTTTTTAGTTTTTTTTTTAGTTTTTTACCTTTTTTCTTTTTTCAGTTTTCTTTTTCTTCTTTCTTTTTCATCGTCACTATGAAGTACATATCGACGAACCTTTGTTTTTTTAACTTAAATCTGGTAGGCATTGATGACCTTATCCAAGTCAAAATCCCAAACCCAATCATCATCGCTATCATTTTCAGTTTTGATATGTTTTGACTCTCGCTGTCCAGGTGGATTTTCATCTAATTGCGCGGTTTTGCGTTCTTTAGCCGCAAGCCTGTTTTCTTGCTGTTCTTGTGATTCCTCGGAACGCTTTCTTTTCTTACTTTCTCTATCAGCAGCAAGTTTTTTGGCATAAACTCTTTGAGCAGCTTCCTCGGCTGTTGCCATTGTTGGTTCTTCAGTCATTTTACAATTAAACATTTTTCCGTGAACAAATGTCTTAAATACCATTAATGACGTCACCGTCATAGCAAAAATGACGACAACTAATTTCATGACGTCAGTCGACACAGAATCATGACGTCACCTGATCCATCCACAGACAGACAGACAACTTATTTATATATATATATATATATATATATATATATATATATATATATATATATATATATATATATATATATATATATATATATATATATATATATATATATATATATATGCTAGCTGTTGGGGTGGCGCTTCGCGCCACCCCAACACCTAGTTGGTGGGGGCGCTTCGCGCCCCCCCCAAGCCCCCCCGCGCGCGTAAGTCGTTACGCGCCATAATAGTTACGCGCCATTGTAGTTGTGTCCCTATGTCCCACCTGTGAATATAGATATATATATATATATATGGTTTTAACTACGTAAAACTTGCGAATATACAACATTCTTTGCTGTCCCATTGTCTTTGCATATAAATAGATTGTCAGGTTATCCCCCTGTTTCCCCCGGTGTCCCCGTTGTAGTTGTGTCCCTGTGTCCCGGTCGTCATTTATATTCCCTGTGTCCCGGGTCCCGGTCATCATTTGTATCCCGGTGTCCCGGTCTGTATATACATTCGTTTTTTAGTTTTGTTTTTCTCCTTTATTTTTTTCCTTTTTTTTTTCTTTTTTAGCTTATTTAGATTTTTAGATTTTTTAGTTTTTTTTATTAGTTTTTAGTTTTTATTTCTTTTTAGTTTTTTTGTCCCGGTCGTCATTTATATCCCCCTGTTTCCCCCGGTGTCCCCGTTGTAGTTGTGTCCCTGTGTCCCGGTCGTTATTTATATTCCCTGTGTCCCGGTCGTCATTTGTATCCCGGTGTACCGGTCTGTATAAACATTCGTTTTTTAGTTTTGTTTTTCTCCTTTATTTTTTTCCTTTTTTTTTCTTTTTAGTTTATTTAGATTTTTAGATTTTTTAGTTTTTTTATTAGTTTTTAGTTTT
>NW_027065594.1:0-21398 GCF_032884065.1 Artemia franciscana | reverse complement strand
TACCCTCGAAAACTAAAACTTTTGACATAGGAAAAGAGCCTTTAATCACATTCTTTACCATTTGCAATCATAAAATAGTCTAATATCTTCATTTTTTCAACATACGTAGCTATTACCCTCGAAAACTAAAACTTTTGAAATAGGAAAAGAGCCTTTAATCACATTCTTTACCATGTGCAATCATAAAATAGTCTAATATCTTCATTTTTTCAACATACGTAGCTATTACCCTCGAAAACTAAAACTTTTGAATAGGAAAAGAGCCTTTAATCACATTCTTTACCATTTGCAATCATAAAATAGTCT
The DNA here is from genome assembly GCF_032884065.1 of Artemia franciscana. Lineage (NCBI taxonomy): Eukaryota > Metazoa > Arthropoda > Branchiopoda > Anostraca > Artemiidae > Artemia > Artemia franciscana. Next base: position 21,092 of record NW_027065594.1, on the reverse strand, counting down.
AATATCTTCATTTTTTCAACATACGTAGCTATTACCCTCGAAAACTAAAACTTTTGAAATAGGAAAAGAGCCTTTAATCACATTCTTTACCATTTGCAATCATAAAATAGTCTAATATCTTCATTTTTTCAACATACGTAGCTATTACCCTCGAAAACTAAAACTTTTGAAATAGGAAAAGAGCCTTTAATCACATTCTTTACCATGTGCAATCATAAAATAGTCTAATATCTTCATTTTTTCAACATACGTAGCTATTACCCTCGAAAACTAAAACTTTTGACATAGGAAAAGAGCCTTTAATCACATTCTTTACCATTTGCAATCATAAAATAGTCTAATATCTTCATTTTTTCAACATACGTAGCTATTACCCTCGAAAACTAAAACTTTTGAAATAGGAAAAGAGCCTTTAATCACATTCTTTACCATGTGCAATCATAAAATAGTCTAATATCTTCATTTTTTCAACATACGTAGCTATTACCCTCGAAAACTAAAACTTTTGAAATAGGAAAAGAGCCTTTAATCACATTCTTTACCATTTGCAATCATAAAATAGTCTAATATCTTCATTTTTCAACATACGTAGCTATTACCCTCGAAAACTAAAACTTTTGAAATAGGAAAAGAGCCTTTAATCACATTCTTTACCATTTGCAATCATAAAATAGTCTAATATCTTCATTTTTTCAACATACGTAGCTATTACCCTCGAAAACTAAAACTTTTGAAATAGGAAAAGAGCCTTTAATCACATTCTTTACCATGTGCAATCATAAAATAGTCTAATATCTTCATTTTTTCAACATACGTAGCTATTACCCTCGAAAACTAAAACTTTTGAAATAGGAAAAGAGCCTTTAATCACATTCTTTACCATTTGCAATCATAAAATAGTCTAATATCTTCATTTTTTCAACATACGTAGCTATTACCCTCGAAAACTAAAACTTTTGAAATAGGAAAAGAGCCTTTAATCACATTCTTTACCATTGTGCAATCATAAAATAGTCTAATATCTTCATTTTTTCAACATACGTAGCTATTACCCTCGAAAACTAAAACTTTTGAAATAGGAAAAGAGCCTTTAATCACATTCTTTACCATGTGCAATCATAAAATAGTCTAATATCTTCATTTTTTCAACATACGTAGCTATTACCCTCGAAAACTAAAACTTTTGAAATAGGAAAAGAGCCTTTAATCACATTCTTTACCATTTGCAATCATAAAATAGTCTAATATCTTCATTTTTTCAACATACGTAGCTATTACCCTCGAAAACTAAAACTTTTGAAATAGGAAAAGAGCCTTTAATCACATTCTTTACCATGTGCAATCATAAAATAGTCTAATATCTTCATTTTTTCAACATACGTAGCTATTACCCTCGAAAACTAAAACTTTTGAAATAGGAAAAGAGCCTTTAATCACATTCTTTACCATGTGCAATCATAAAATAGTCTAATATCTTCATTTTTTCAACATACGTAGCTATTACCCTCGAAAACTAAAACTTTTGAAATAGGAAAAGAGCCTTTAATCACATTCTTTACCATTTGCAATCATAAAATAGTCTAATATCTTCATTTTTTCAACATACGTAGCTATTACCCTCGAAAACTAAAACTTTTGAAATAGGAAAAGAGCCTTTAATCACATTCTTTACCATGTGCAATCATAAAATAGTCTAATATCTTCATTTTTTCAACATACGTAGCTATTACCCTCGAAAACTAAAACTTTTGAAATAGGAAAAGAGCCTTTAATCACATTCTTTACCATTTGCAATCATAAAATAGTCTAATATCTTCATTTTTTCAACATACGTAGCTATTACCCTCGAAAACTAAAACTTTTGAAATAGGAAAAGAGCCTTTAATCACATTCTTTACCATGTGCAATCATAAAATAGTCTAATATCTTCATTTTTTCAACATACGTAGCTATTACCCTCGAAAACTAAAACTTTTGAAATAGGAAAAGAGCCTTTAATCACATTCTTTACCATGTGCAATCATAAAATAGTCTAATATCTTCATTTTTTCAACATACGTAGCTATTACCCTCGAAAACTAAAACTTTTGAAATAGGAAAAGAGCCTTTAATCACATTCTTTACCATTTGCAATCATAAAATAGTCTAATATCTTCATTTTTTCAACATACGTAGCTATTACCCTCGAAAACTAAAACTTTTGAAATAGGAAAAGAGCCTTTAATCACATTCTTTACCATGTGCAATCATAAAATAGTCTAATATCTTCATTTTTTCAACATACGTAGCTATTACCCTCGAAAACTAAAACTTTTGAAATAGGAAAAGAGCCTTTAATCACATTCTTTACCATTTGCAATCATAAAATAGTCTAATATCTTCATTTTTTCAACATACGTAGCTATTACCCTCGAAAACTAAAACTTTTGAAATAGGAAAAGAGCCTTTAATCACATTCTTTACCATGTGCAATCATAAAATAGTCTAATATCTTCATTTTTTCAACATACGTAGCTATTACCCTCGAAAACTAAAACTTTTGAAATAGGAAAAGAGCCTTTAATCACATTCTTTACCATTTGCAATCATAAAATAGTCTAATATCTTCATTTTTTCAACATACGTAGCTATTACCCTCGAAAACTAAAACTTTTGAATAGGAAAAGAGCCTTTAATCACATTCTTTACCATTTGCAATCATAAAATAGTCTAATATCTTCATTTTTTCAACATACGTAGCTATTACCCTCGAAAACTAAAACTTTTGAAATAGGAAAAGAGCCTTTAATCACATTCTTTACCATGTGCAATCATAAAATAGTCTAATATCTTCATTTTTTCAACATACGTAGCTATTACCCTCGAAAACTAAAACTTTTGAAATAGGAAAAGAGCCTTTAATCACATTCTTTACCATGTGCAATCATAAAATAGTCTAATATCTTCATTTTTTCAACATACGTAGCTATTACCCTCGAAAACTAAAACTTTTGAAATAGGAAAAGAGCCTTTAATCACATTCTTTACCATGTGCAATCATAAAATAGTCTAATATCTTCATTTTTTCAACATACGTAGCTATTACCCTCGAAAACTAAAACTTTTGAAATAGGAAAAGAGCCTTTAATCACATTCTTTACCATGTGCAATCATAAAATAGTCTAATATCTTCATTTTTTCAACATACGTAGCTATTACCCTCGAAAACTAAAACTTTTGAAATAGGAAAAGAGCCTTTAATCACATTCTTTACCATGTGCAATCATAAAATAGTCTAATATCTTCATTTTTTCAACATACGTAGCTATTACCCTCGAAAACTAAAACTTTTGAAATAGGAAAAGAGCCTTTAATCACATTCTTTACCATTTGCAATCATAAAATAGTCTAATATCTTCATTTTTTCAACATACGTAGCTATTACCCTCGAAAACTAAAACTTTTGAAATAGGAAAAGAGCCTTTAATCACATTCTTTACCATTGCAATCATAAAATAGTCTAATATCTTCATTTTTTCAACATACGTAGCTATTACCCTCGAAAACTAAAACTTTTGAAATAGGAAAAGAGCCTTTAATCACATTCTTTACCATTTGCAATCATAAAATAGTCTAATATCTTCATTTTTTCAACATACGTAGCTATTACCCTCGAAAACTAAAACTTTTGAAATAGGAAAAGAGCCTTTAATCACATTCTTTACCATGTGCAATCATAAAATTGTCTAATATCTTCATTTTTTCAACATACGTAGCTATTACCCTCGAAAACTAAAACTTTTGAAATAGGAAAAGAGCCTTTAATCACATTCTTTACCATTTGCAATCATAAAATAGTCTAATATCTTCATTTTTTCAACATACGTAGCTATTACCCTCGAAAACTAAAACTTTTGAATAGGAAAAGAGCCTTTAATCACATTCTTTACCATGTGCAATCATAAAATAGTCTAATATCTTCATTTTTTCAACATACGTAGCTATTACCCTCGAAAACTAAAACTTTTGAAATAGGAAAAGAGCCTTTAATCACATTCTTTACCATGTGCAATCATAAAATAGTCTAATATCTTCATTTTTTCAACATACGTAGCTATTACCCTCGAAAACTAAAACTTTTGAAATAGGAAAAGAGCCTTTAATCACATTCTTTACCATGTGCAATCATAAAATAGTCTAATATCTTCATTTTTTCAACATACGTAGCTATTACCCTCGAAAACTAAAACTTTTGAAATAGGAAAAGAGCCTTTAATCACATTCTTTACCATGTGCAATCATAAAATAGTCTAATATCTTCATTTTTTCAACATACGTAGCTATTACCCTCGAAAACTAAAACTTTTGAAATAGGAAAAGAGCCTTTAATCACATTCTTTACCATGTGCAATCATAAAATAGTCTAATATCTTCATTTTTTCAACATACGTAGCTATTACCCTCGAAAACTAAAACTTTTGAAATAGGAAAAGAGCCTTTAATCACATTCTTTACCATTTGCAATCATAAAATAGTCTAATATCTTCATTTTTTCAACATACGTAGCTATTACCCTCGAAAACTAAAACTTTTGAAATAGGAAAAGAGCCTTTAATCACATTCTTTACCATGTGCAATCATAAAATAGTCTAATATCTTCATTTTTTCAACATACGTAGCTATTACCCTCGAAAACTAAAACTTTTGAAATAGGAAAAGAGCCTTTAATCACATTCTTTACCATGTGCAATCATAAAATAGTCTAATATCTTCATTTTTTCAACATACGTAGCTATTACCCTCGAAAACTAAAACTTTTGAAATAGGAAAAGAGCCTTTAATCACATTCTTTACCATGTGCAATCATAAAATAGTCTAATATCTTCATTTTTTCAACATACGTAGCTATTACCCTCGAAAACTAAAACTTTTGAAATAGGAAAAGAGCCTTTAATCACATTCTTTACCATGTGCAATCATAAAATAGTCTAATATCTTCATTTTTTCAACATACGTAGCTATTACCCTCGAAAACTAAAACTTTTGAAATAGGAAAAGAGCCTTTAATCACATTCTTTACCATGTGCAATCATAAAATAGTCTAATATCTTCATTTTTTCAACATACGTAGCTATTACCCTCGAAAACTAAAACTTTTGAAATAGGAAAAGAGCCTTTAATCACATTCTTTACCATGTGCAATCATAAAATAGTCTAATATCTTCATTTTTTCAACATACGTAGCTATTACCCTCGAAAACTAAAACTTTTGAAATAGGAAAAGAGCCTTTAATCACATTCTTTACCATTGCAATCATAAAATAGTCTAATATCTTCATTTTTTCAACATACGTAGCTATTACCCTCGAAAACTAAAACTTTTGAAATAGGAAAAGAGCCTTTAATCACATTCTTTACCATGTGCAATCATAAAATAGTCTAATATCTTCATTTTTTCAACATACGTAGCTATTACCCTCGAAAACTAAAACTTTTGAAATAGGAAAAGAGCCTTTAATCACATTCTTTACCATGTGCAATCATAAAATAGTCTAATATCTTCATTTTTTCAACATACGTAGCTATTACCCTCGAAAACTAAAACTTTTGAAATAGGAAAAGAGCCTTTAATCACATTCTTTACCATGTGCAATCATAAAATAGTCTAATATCTTCATTTTTTCAACATACGTAGCTATTACCCTCGAAAACTAAAACTTTTGAAATAGGAAAAGAGCCTTTAATCACATTCTTTACCATGTGCAATCATAAAATAGTCTAATATCTTCATTTTTTCAACATACGTAGCTATTACCCTCGAAAACTAAAACTTTTGAAATAGGAAAAGAGCCTTTAATCACATTCTTTACCATGTGCAATCATAAAATAGTCTAATATCTTCATTTTTTCAACATACGTAGCTATTACCCTCGAAAACTAAAACTTTTGAAATAGGAAAAGAGCCTTTAATCACATTCTTTACCATGTGCAATCATAAAATAGTCTAATATCTTCATTTTTTCAACATACGTAGCTATTACCCTCGAAAACTAAAACTTTTGAAATAGGAAAAGAGCCTTTAATCACATTCTTTACCATGTGCAATCATAAAATAGTCTAATATCTTCATTTTTTCAACATACGTAGCTATTACCCTCGAAAACTAAAACTTTTGAAATAGGAAAAGAGCCTTTAATCACATTCTTTACCATGTGCAATCATAAAATAGTCTAATATCTTCATTTTTTCAACATACGTAGCTATTACCCTCGAAAACTAAAACTTTTGAAATAGGAAAAGAGCCTTTAATCACATTCTTTACCATGTGCAATCATAAAATAGTCTAATATCTTCATTTTTTCAACATACGTAGCTATTACCCTCGAAAACTAAAACTTTTGAAATAGGAAAAGAGCCTTTAATCACATTCTTTACCATGTGCAATCATAAAATAGTCTAATATCTTCATTTTTTCAACATACGTAGCTATTACCCTCGAAAACTAAAACTTTTGAAATAGGAAAAGAGCCTTTAATCACATTCTTTACCATGTGCAATCATAAAATAGTCTAATATCTTCATTTTTTCAACATACGTAGCTATTACCCTCGAAAACTAAAACTTTTGAAATAGGAAAAGAGCCTTTAATCACATTCTTTACCATGTGCAATCATAAAATAGTCTAATATCTTCATTTTTTCAACATACGTAGCTATTACCCTCGAAAACTAAAACTTTTGAAATAGGAAAAGAGCCTTTAATCACATTCTTTACCATGTGCAATCATAAAATAGTCTAATATCTTCATTTTTTCAACATACGTAGCTATTACCCTCGAAAACTAAAACTTTTGAAATAGGAAAAGAGCCTTTAATCACATTCTTTACCATGTGCAATCATAAAATAGTCTAATATCTTCATTTTTTCAACATACGTAGCTATTACCCTCGAAAACTAAAACTTTTGAAATAGGAAAAGAGCCTTTAATCACATTCTTTACCATGTGCAATCATAAAATAGTCTAATATCTTCATTTTTTCAACATACGTAGCTATTACCCTCGAAAACTAAAACTTTTGAAATAGGAAAAGAGCCTTTAATCACATTCTTTACCATTTGCAATCATAAAATAGTCTAATATCTTCATTTTTTCAACATACGTAGCTATTACCCTCGAAAACTAAAACTTTTGAAATAGGAAAAGAGCCTTTAATCACATTCTTTACCATGTGCAATCATAAAATAGTCTAATATCTTCATTTTTTCAACATACGTAGCTATTACCCTCGAAAACTAAAACTTTTGAAATAGGAAAAGAGCCTTTAATCACATTCTTTACCATGTGCAATCATAAAATAGTCTAATATCTTCATTTTTTCAACATACGTAGCTATTACCCTCGAAAACTAAAACTTTTGAAATAGGAAAAGAGCCTTTAATCACATTCTTTACCATGTGCAATCATAAAATAGTCTAATATCTTCATTTTTTCAACATACGTAGCTATTACCCTCGAAAACTAAAACTTTTGAAATAGGAAAAGAGCCTTTAATCACATTCTTTACCATGTGCAATCATAAAATAGTCTAATATCTTCATTTTTTCAACATACGTAGCTATTACCCTCGAAAACTAAAACTTTTGAAATAGGAAAAGAGCCTTTAATCACATTCTTTACCATGTGCAATCATAAAATAGTCTAATATCTTCATTTTTTCAACATACGTAGCTATTACCCTCGAAAACTAAAACTTTTGAAATAGGAAAAGAGCCTTTAATCACATTCTTTACCATGTGCAATCATAAAATAGTCTAATATCTTCATTTTTTCAACATACGTAGCTATTACCCTCGAAAACTAAAACTTTTGAAATAGGAAAAGAGCCTTTAATCACATTCTTTACCATGTGCAATCATAAAATAGTCTAATATCTTCATTTTTTCAACATACGTAGCTATTACCCTCGAAAACTAAAACTTTTGAAATAGGAAAAGAGCCTTTAATCACATTCTTTACCATGTGCAATCATAAAATAGTCTAATATCTTCATTTTTTCAACATACGTAGCTATTACCCTCGAAAACTAAAACTTTTGAAATAGGAAAAGAGCCTTTAATCACATTCTTTACCATGTGCAATCATAAAATAGTCTAATATCTTCATTTTTTCAACATACGTAGCTATTACCCTCGAAAACTAAAACTTTTGAAATAGGAAAAGAGCCTTTAATCACATTCTTTACCATGTGCAATCATAAAATAGTCTAATATCTTCATTTTTTCAACATACGTAGCTATTACCCTCGAAAACTAAAACTTTTGAAATAGGAAAAGAGCCTTTAATCACATTCTTTACCATGTGCAATCATAAAATAGTCTAATATCTTCATTTTTTCAACATACGTAGCTATTACCCTCGAAAACTAAAACTTTTGAAATAGGAAAAGAGCCTTTAATCACATTCTTTACCATGTGCAATCATAAAATAGTCTAATATCTTCATTTTTTCAACATACGTAGCTATTACCCTCGAAAACTAAAACTTTTGAAATAGGAAAAGAGCCTTTAATCACATTCTTTACCATGTGCAATCATAAAATAGTCTAATATCTTCATTTTTTCAACATACGTAGCTATTACCCTCGAAAACTAAAACTTTTGAAATAGGAAAAGAGCCTTTAATCACATTCTTTACCATGTGCAATCATAAAATAGTCTAATATCTTCATTTTTTCAACATACGTAGCTATTACCCTCGAAAACTAAAACTTTTGAAATAGGAAAAGAGCCTTTAATCACATTCTTTACCATGTGCAATCATAAAATAGTCTAATATCTTCATTTTTTCAACATACGTAGCTATTACCCTCGAAAACTAAAACTTTTGAAATAGGAAAAGAGCCTTTAATCACATTCTTTACCATGTGCAATCATAAAATAGTCTAATATCTTCATTTTTTCAACATACGTAGCTATTACCCTCGAAAACTAAAACTTTTGAAATAGGAAAAGAGCCTTTAATCACATTCTTTACCATGTGCAATCATAAAATAGTCTAATATCTTCATTTTTTCAACATACGTAGCTATTACCCTCGAAAACTAAAACTTTTGAAATAGGAAAAGAGCCTTTAATCACATTCTTTACCATGTGCAATCATAAAATAGTCTAATATCTTCATTTTTTCAACATACGTAGCTATTACCCTCGAAAACTAAAACTTTTGAAATAGGAAAAGAGCCTTTAATCACATTCTTTACCATGTGCAATCATAAAATAGTCTAATATCTTCATTTTTTCAACATACGTAGCTATTACCCTCGAAAACTAAAACTTTTGAAATAGGAAAAGAGCCTTTAATCACATTCTTTACCATGTGCAATCATAAAATAGTCTAATATCTTCATTTTTTCAACATACGTAGCTATTACCCTCGAAAACTAAAACTTTTGAAATAGGAAAAGAGCCTTTAATCACATTCTTTACCATGTGCAATCATAAAATAGTCTAATATCTTCATTTTTTCAACATACGTAGCTATTACCCTCGAAAACTAAAACTTTTGAAATAGGAAAAGAGCCTTTAATCACATTCTTTACCATGTGCAATCATAAAATAGTCTAATATCTTCATTTTTTCAACATACGTAGCTATTACCCTCGAAAACTAAAACTTTTGAAATAGGAAAAGAGCCTTTAATCACATTCTTTACCATGTGCAATCATAAAATAGTCTAATATCTTCATTTTTTCAACATACGTAGCTATTACCCTCGAAAACTAAAACTTTTGAAATAGGAAAAGAGCCTTTAATCACATTCTTTACCATGTGCAATCATAAAATAGTCTAATATCTTCATTTTTTCAACATACGTAGCTATTACCCTCGAAAACTAAAACTTTTGAAATAGGAAAAGAGCCTTTAATCACATTCTTTACCATGTGCAATCATAAAATTGTCTAATATCTTCATTTTTTCAACATACGTAGCTATTACCCTCGAAAACTAAAACTTTTGAAATAGGAAAAGAGCCTTTAATCACATTCTTTACCATGTGCAATCATAAAATAGTCTAATATCTTCATTTTTTCAACATACGTAGCTATTACCCTCGAAAACTAAAACTTTTGAAATAGGAAAAGAGCCTTTAATCACATTCTTTACCATGTGCAATCATAAAATAGTCTAATATCTTCATTTTTTCAACATACGTAGCTATTACCCTCGAAAACTAAAACTTTTGAAATAGGAAAAGAGCCTTTAATCACATTCTTTACCATGTGCAATCATAAAATAGTCTAATATCTTCATTTTTTCAACATACGTAGCTATTACCCTCGAAAACTAAAACTTTTGAAATAGGAAAAGAGCCTTTAATCACATTCTTTACCATGTGCAATCATAAAATAGTCTAATATCTTCATTTTTTCAACATACGTAGCTATTACCCTCGAAAACTAAAACTTTTGAAATAGGAAAAGAGCCTTTAATCACATTCTTTACCATGTGCAATCATAAAATAGTCTAATATCTTCATTTTTTCAACATACGTAGCTATTACCCTCGAAAACTAAAACTTTTGAAATAGGAAAAGAGCCTTTAATCACATTCTTTACCATGTGCAATCATAAAATAGTCTAATATCTTCATTTTTTCAACATACGTAGCTATTACCCTCGAAAACTAAAACTTTTGAAATAGGAAAAGAGCCTTTAATCACATTCTTTACCATGTGCAATCATAAAATAGTCTAATATCTTCATTTTTTCAACATACGTAGCTATTACCCTCGAAAACTAAAACTTTTGAAATAGGAAAAGAGCCTTTAATCACATTCTTTACCATGTGCAATCATAAAATAGTCTAATATCTTCATTTTTTCAACATACGTAGCTATTACCCTCGAAAACTAAAACTTTTGAAATAGGAAAAGAGCCTTTAATCACATTCTTTACCATGTGCAATCATAAAATAGTCTAATATCTTCATTTTTTCAACATACGTAGCTATTACCCTCGAAAACTAAAACTTTTGAAATAGGAAAAGAGCCTTTAATCACATTCTTTACCATGTGCAATCATAAAATAGTCTAATATCTTCATTTTTTCAACATACGTAGCTATTACCCTCGAAAACTAAAACTTTTGAAATAGGAAAAGAGCCTTTAATCACATTCTTTACCATGTGCAATCATAAAATAGTCTAATATCTTCATTTTTTCAACATACGTAGCTATTACCCTCGAAAACTAAAACTTTTGAAATAGGAAAAGAGCCTTTAATCACATTCTTTACCATGTGCAATCATAAAATAGTCTAATATCTTCATTTTTTCAACATACGTAGCTATTACCCTCGAAAACTAAAACTTTTGAAATAGGAAAAGAGCCTTTAATCACATTCTTTACCATGTGCAATCATAAAATAGTCTAATATCTTCATTTTTTCAACATACGTAGCTATTACCCTCGAAAACTAAAACTTTTGAAATAGGAAAAGAGCCTTTAATCACATTCTTTACCATGTGCAATCATAAAATAGTCTAATATCTTCATTTTTTCAACATACGTAGCTATTACCCTCGAAAACTAAAACTTTTGAAATAGGAAAAGAGCCTTTAATCACATTCTTTACCATGTGCAATCATAAAATAGTCTAATATCTTCATTTTTTCAACATACGTAGCTATTACCCTCGAAAACTAAAACTTTTGAAATAGGAAAAGAGCCTTTAATCACATTCTTTACCATGTGCAATCATAAAATAGTCTAATATCTTCATTTTTTCAACATACGTAGCTATTACCCTCGAAAACTAAAACTTTTGAAATAGGAAAAGAGCCTTTAATCACATTCTTTACCATGTGCAATCATAAAATAGTCTAATATCTTCATTTTTTCAACATACGTAGCTATTACCCTCGAAAACTAAAACTTTTGAAATAGGAAAAGAGCCTTTAATCACATTCTTTACCATGTGCAATCATAAAATAGTCTAATATCTTCATTTTTTCAACATACGTAGCTATTACCCTCGAAAACTAAAACTTTTGAAATAGGAAAAGAGCCTTTAATCACATTCTTTACCATGTGCAATCATAAAATAGTCTAATATCTTCATTTTTTCAACATACGTAGCTATTACCCTCGAAAACTAAAACTTTTGAAATAGGAAAAGAGCCTTTAATCACATTCTTTACCATGTGCAATCATAAAATAGTCTAATATCTTCATTTTTTCAACATACGTAGCTATTACCCTCGAAAACTAAAACTTTTGAAATAGGAAAAGAGCCTTTAATCACATTCTTTACCATGTGCAATCATAAAATAGTCTAATATCTTCATTTTTTCAACATACGTAGCTATTACCCTCGAAAACTAAAACTTTTGAAATAGGAAAAGAGCCTTTAATCACATTCTTTACCATGTGCAATCATAAAATAGTCTAATATCTTCATTTTTTCAACATACGTAGCTATTACCCTCGAAAACTAAAACTTTTGAAATAGGAAAAGAGCCTTTAATCACATTCTTTACCATGTGCAATCATAAAATAGTCTAATATCTTCATTTTTTCAACATACGTAGCTATTACCCTCGAAAACTAAAACTTTTGAAATAGGAAAAGAGCCTTTAATCACATTCTTTACCATGTGCAATCATAAAATAGTCTAATATCTTCATTTTTTCAACATACGTAGCTATTACCCTCGAAAACTAAAACTTTTGAAATAGGAAAAGAGCCTTTAATCACATTCTTTACCATGTGCAATCATAAAATAGTCTAATATCTTCATTTTTTCAACATACGTAGCTATTACCCTCGAAAACTAAAACTTTTGAAATAGGAAAAGAGCCTTTAATCACATTCTTTACCATGTGCAATCATAAAATAGTCTAATATCTTCATTTTTTCAACATACGTAGCTATTACCCTCGAAAACTAAAACTTTTGAAATAGGAAAAGAGCCTTTAATCACATTCTTTACCATGTGCAATCATAAAATAGTCTAATATCTTCATTTTTTCAACATACGTAGCTATTACCCTCGAAAACTAAAACTTTTGAAATAGGAAAAGAGCCTTTAATCACATTCTTTACCATGTGCAATCATAAAATAGTCTAATATCTTCATTTTTTCAACATACGTAGCTATTACCCTCGAAAACTAAAACTTTTGAAATAGGAAAAGAGCCTTTAATCACATTCTTTACCATGTGCAATCATAAAATAGTCTAATATCTTCATTTTTTCAACATACGTAGCTATTACCCTCGAAAACTAAAACTTTTGAAATAGGAAAAGAGCCTTTAATCACATTCTTTACCATGTGCAATCATAAAATAGTCTAATATCTTCATTTTTTCAACATACGTAGCTATTACCCTCGAAAACTAAAACTTTTGAAATAGGAAAAGAGCCTTTAATCACATTCTTTACCATGTGCAATCATAAAATAGTCTAATATCTTCATTTTTTCAACATACGTAGCTATTACCCTCGAAAACTAAAACTTTTGAAATAGGAAAAGAGCCTTTAATCACATTCTTTACCATGTGCAATCATAAAATAGTCTAATATCTTCATTTTTTCAACATACGTAGCTATTACCCTCGAAAACTAAAACTTTTGAAATAGGAAAAGAGCCTTTAATCACATTCTTTACCATGTGCAATCATAAAATAGTCTAATATCTTCATTTTTTCAACATACGTAGCTATTACCCTCGAAAACTAAAACTTTTGAAATAGGAAAAGAGCCTTTAATCACATTCTTTACCATGTGCAATCATAAAATAGTCTAATATCTTCATTTTTTCAACATACGTAGCTATTACCCTCGAAAACTAAAACTTTTGAAATAGGAAAAGAGCCTTTAATCACATTCTTTACCATGTGCAATCATAAAATAGTCTAATATCTTCATTTTTTCAACATACGTAGCTATTACCCTCGAAAACTAAAACTTTTGAAATAGGAAAAGAGCCTTTAATCACATTCTTTACCATGTGCAATCATAAAATAGTCTAATATCTTCATTTTTTCAACATACGTAGCTATTACCCTCGAAAACTAAAACTTTTGAAATAGGAAAAGAGCCTTTAATCACATTCTTTACCATGTGCAATCATAAAATAGTCTAATATCTTCATTTTTTCAACATACGTAGCTATTACCCTCGAAAACTAAAACTTTTGAAATAGGAAAAGAGCCTTTAATCACATTCTTTACCATGTGCAATCATAAAATAGTCTAATATCTTCATTTTTTCAACATACGTAGCTATTACCCTCGAAAACTAAAACTTTTGAAATAGGAAAAGAGCCTTTAATCACATTCTTTACCATGTGCAATCATAAAATAGTCTAATATCTTCATTTTTTCAACATACGTAGCTATTACCCTCGAAAACTAAAACTTTTGAAATAGGAAAAGAGCCTTTAATCACATTCTTTACCATGTGCAATCATAAAATAGTCTAATATCTTCATTTTTTCAACATACGTAGCTATTACCCTCGAAAACTAAAACTTTTGAAATAGGAAAAGAGCCTTTAATCACATTCTTTACCATGTGCAATCATAAAATAGTCTAATATCTTCATTTTTTCAACATACGTAGCTATTACCCTCGAAAACTAAAACTTTTGAAATAGGAAAAGAGCCTTTAATCACATTCTTTACCATGTGCAATCATAAAATAGTCTAATATCTTCATTTTTTCAACATACGTAGCTATTACCCTCGAAAACTAAAACTTTTGAAATAGGAAAAGAGCCTTTAATCACATTCTTTACCATGTGCAATCATAAAATAGTCTAATATCTTCATTTTTTCAACATACGTAGCTATTACCCTCGAAAACTAAAACTTTTGAAATAGGAAAAGAGCCTTTAATCACATTCTTTACCATGTGCAATCATAAAATAGTCTAATATCTTCATTTTTTCAACATACGTAGCTATTACCCTCGAAAACTAAAACTTTTGAAATAGGAAAAGAGCCTTTAATCACATTCTTTACCATGTGCAATCATAAAATAGTCTAATATCTTCATTTTTTCAACATACGTAGCTATTACCCTCGAAAACTAAAACTTTTGAAATAGGAAAAGAGCCTTTAATCACATTCTTTACCATGTGCAATCATAAAATAGTCTAATATCTTCATTTTTTCAACATACGTAGCTATTACCCTCGAAAACTAAAACTTTTGAAATAGGAAAAGAGCCTTTAATCACATTCTTTACCATGTGCAATCATAAAATAGTCTAATATCTTCATTTTTTCAACATACGTAGCTATTACCCTCGAAAACTAAAACTTTTGAAATAGGAAAAGAGCCTTTAATCACATTCTTTACCATGTGCAATCATAAAATAGTCTAATATCTTCATTTTTTCAACATACGTAGCTATTACCCTCGAAAACTAAAACTTTTGAAATAGGAAAAGAGCCTTTAATCACATTCTTTACCATGTGCAATCATAAAATAGTCTAATATCTTCATTTTTTCAACATACGTAGCTATTACCCTCGAAAACTAAAACTTTTGAAATAGGAAAAGAGCCTTTAATCACATTCTTTACCATGTGCAATCATAAAATAGTCTAATATCTTCATTTTTTCAACATACGTAGCTATTACCCTCGAAAACTAAAACTTTTGAAATAGGAAAAGAGCCTTTAATCACATTCTTTACCATGTGCAATCATAAAATAGTCTAATATCTTCATTTTTTCAACATACGTAGCTATTACCCTCGAAAACTAAAACTTTTGAAATAGGAAAAGAGCCTTTAATCACATTCTTTACCATGTGCAATCATAAAATAGTCTAATATCTTCATTTTTTCAACATACGTAGCTATTACCCTCGAAAACTAAAACTTTTGAAATAGGAAAAGAGCCTTTAATCACATTCTTTACCATGTGCAATCATAAAATAGTCTAATATCTTCATTTTTTCAACATACGTAGCTATTACCCTCGAAAACTAAAACTTTTGAAATAGGAAAAGAGCCTTTAATCACATTCTTTACCATGTGCAATCATAAAATAGTCTAATATCTTCATTTTTTCAACATACGTAGCTATTACCCTCGAAAACTAAAACTTTTGAAATAGGAAAAGAGCCTTTAATCACATTCTTTACCATGTGCAATCATAAAATTGTCTAATATCTTCATTTTTTCAACATACGTAGCTATTACCCTCGAAAACTAAAACTTTTGAAATAGGAAAAGAGCCTTTAATCACATTCTTTACCATGTGCAATCATAAAATAGTCTAATATCTTCATTTTTTCAACATACGTAGCTATTACCCTCGAAAACTAAAACTTTTGAAATAGGAAAAGAGCCTTTAATCACATTCTTTACCATGTGCAATCATAAAATAGTCTAATATCTTCATTTTTTCAACATACGTAGCTATTACCCTCGAAAACTAAAACTTTTGAAATAGGAAAAGAGCCTTTAATCACATTCTTTACCATGTGCAATCATAAAATAGTCTAATATCTTCATTTTTTCAACATACGTAGCTATTACCCTCGAAAACTAAAACTTTTGAAATAGGAAAAGAGCCTTTAATCACATTCTTTACCATGTGCAATCATAAAATAGTCTAATATCTTCATTTTTTCAACATACGTAGCTATTACCCTCGAAAACTAAAACTTTTGAAATAGGAAAAGAGCCTTTAATCACATTCTTTACCATGTGCAATCATAAAATAGTCTAATATCTTCATTTTTTCAACATACGTAGCTATTACCCTCGAAAACTAAAACTTTTGAAATAGGAAAAGAGCCTTTAATCACATTCTTTACCATGTGCAATCATAAAATAGTCTAATATCTTCATTTTTTCAACATACGTAGCTATTACCCTCGAAAACTAAAACTTTTGAAATAGGAAAAGAGCCTTTAATCACATTCTTTACCATGTGCAATCATAAAATAGTCTAATATCTTCATTTTTTCAACATACGTAGCTATTACCCTCGAAAACTAAAACTTTTGAAATAGGAAAAGAGCCTTTAATCACATTCTTTACCATGTGCAATCATAAAATAGTCTAATATCTTCATTTTTTCAACATACGTAGCTATTACCCTCGAAAACTAAAACTTTTGAAATAGGAAAAGAGCCTTTAATCACATTCTTTACCATGTGCAATCATAAAATAGTCTAATATCTTCATTTTTTCAACATACGTAGCTATTACCCTCGAAAACTAAAACTTTTGAAATAGGAAAAGAGCCTTTAATCACATTCTTTACCATGTGCAATCATAAAATAGTCTAATATCTTCATTTTTTCAACATACGTAGCTATTACCCTCGAAAACTAAAACTTTTGAAATAGGAAAAGAGCCTTTAATCACATTCTTTACCATGTGCAATCATAAAATAGTCTAATATCTTCATTTTTTCAACATACGTAGCTATTACCCTCGAAAACTAAAACTTTTGAAATAGGAAAAGAGCCTTTAATCACATTCTTTACCATGTGCAATCATAAAATAGTCTAATATCTTCATTTTTTCAACATACGTAGCTATTACCCTCGAAAACTAAAACTTTTGAAATAGGAAAAGAGCCTTTAATCACATTCTTTACCATGTGCAATCATAAAATAGTCTAATATCTTCATTTTTTCAACATACGTAGCTATTACCCTCGAAAACTAAAACTTTTGAAATAGGAAAAGAGCCTTTAATCACATTCTTTACCATGTGCAATCATAAAATAGTCTAATATCTTCATTTTTTCAACATACGTAGCTATTACCCTCGAAAACTAAAACTTTTGAAATAGGAAAAGAGCCTTTAATCACATTCTTTACCATGTGCAATCATAAAATAGTCTAATATCTTCATTTTTTCAACATACGTAGCTATTACCCTCGAAAACTAAAACTTTTGAAATAGGAAAAGAGCCTTTAATCACATTCTTTACCATGTGCAATCATAAAATAGTCTAATATCTTCATTTTTTCAACATACGTAGCTATTACCCTCGAAAACTAAAACTTTTGAAATAGGAAAAGAGCCTTTAATCACATTCTTTACCATGTGCAATCATAAAATAGTCTAATATCTTCATTTTTTCAACATACGTAGCTATTACCCTCGAAAACTAAAACTTTTGAAATAGGAAAAGAGCCTTTAATCACATTCTTTACCATGTGCAATCATAAAATAGTCTAATATCTTCATTTTTTCAACATACGTAGCTATTACCCTCGAAAACTAAAACTTTTGAAATAGGAAAAGAGCCTTTAATCACATTCTTTACCATGTGCAATCATAAAATAGTCTAATATCTTCATTTTTTCAACATACGTAGCTATTACCCTCGAAAACTAAAACTTTTGAAATAGGAAAAGAGCCTTTAATCACATTCTTTACCATGTGCAATCATAAAATAGTCTAATATCTTCATTTTTTCAACATACGTAGCTATTACCCTCGAAAACTAAAACTTTTGAAATAGGAAAAGAGCCTTTAATCACATTCTTTACCATGTGCAATCATAAAATAGTCTAATATCTTCATTTTTTCAACATACGTAGCTATTACCCTCGAAAACTAAAACTTTTGAAATAGGAAAAGAGCCTTTAATCACATTCTTTACCATGTGCAATCATAAAATAGTCTAATATCTTCATTTTTTCAACATACGTAGCTATTACCCTCGAAAACTAAAACTTTTGAAATAGGAAAAGAGCCTTTAATCACATTCTTTACCATGTGCAATCATAAAATAGTCTAATATCTTCATTTTTTCAACATACGTAGCTATTACCCTCGAAAACTAAAACTTTTGAAATAGGAAAAGAGCCTTTAATCACATTCTTTACCATGTGCAATCATAAAATATCTAATATCTTCATTTTTTCAACATACGTAGCTATTACCCTCGAAAACTAAAACTTTTGAAATAGGAAAAGAGCCTTTAATCACATTCTTTACCATGTGCAATCATAAAATAGTCTAATATCTTCATTTTTTCAACATACGTAGCTATTACCCTCGAAAACTAAAACTTTTGAAATAGGAAAAGAGCCTTTAATCACATTCTTTACCATGTGCAATCATAAAATAGTCTAATATCTTCATTTTTTCAACATACGTAGCTATTACCCTCGAAAACTAAAACTTTTGAAATAGGAAAAGAGCCTTTAATCACATTCTTTACCATGTGCAATCATAAAATAGTCTAATATCTTCATTTTTTCAACATACGTAGCTATTACCCTCGAAAACTAAAACTTTTGAAATAGGAAAAGAGCCTTTAATCACATTCTTTACCATGTGCAATCATAAAATAGTCTAATATCTTCATTTTTTCAACATACGTAGCTATTACCCTCGAAAACTAAAACTTTTGAAATAGGAAAAGAGCCTTTAATCACATTCTTTACCATGTGCAATCATAAAATAGTCTAATATCTTCATTTTTTCAACATACGTAGCTATTACCCTCGAAAACTAAAACTTTTGAAATAGGAAAAGAGCCTTTAATCACATTCTTTACCATGTGCAATCATAAAATAGTCTAATATCTTCATTTTTTCAACATACGTAGCTATTACCCTCGAAAACTAAAACTTTTGAAATAGGAAAAGAGCCTTTAATCACATTCTTTACCATGTGCAATCATAAAATAGTCTAATATCTTCATTTTTTCAACATACGTAGCTATTACCCTCGAAAACTAAAACTTTTGAAATAGGAAAAGAGCCTTTAATCACATTCTTTACCATGTGCAATCATAAAATAGTCTAATATCTTCATTTTTTCAACATACGTAGCTATTACCCTCGAAAACTAAAACTTTTGAAATAGGAAAAGAGCCTTTAATCACATTCT
Source organism: Artemia franciscana (assembly GCF_032884065.1). Taxonomy (NCBI): domain Eukaryota; kingdom Metazoa; phylum Arthropoda; class Branchiopoda; order Anostraca; family Artemiidae; genus Artemia; species Artemia franciscana. The sequence goes on along the minus strand of NW_027065594.1, from coordinate 1,236 downwards.
TTACCATTGCAATCATAAAATAGTCTAATATCTTCATTTTTTCAACATACGTAGCTATTACCCTCGAAAACTAAAACTTTTGAAATAGGAAAAGAGCCTTTAATCACATTCTTTACCATTGCAATCATAAAATAGTCTAATATCTTCATTTTTTCAACATACGTAGCTATTACCCTCGAAAACTAAAACTTTTGAAATAGGAAAAGAGCCTTTAATCACATTCTTTACCATGTGCAATCATAAAATAGTCTAATATCTTCATTTTTTCAACATACGTAGCTATTACCCTCGAAAACTAAAACTTTTGAAATAGGAAAAGAGCCTTTAATCACATTCTTTACCATGTGCAATCATAAAATAGTCTAATATCTTCATTTTTTCAACATACGTAGCTATTACCCTCGAAAACTAAAACTTTTGAAATAGGAAAAGAGCCTTTAATCACATTCTTTACCATGTGCAATCATAAAATAGTCTAATATCTTCATTTTTTCAACATACGTAGCTATTACCCTCGAAAACTAAAACTTTTGAAATAGGAAAAGAGCCTTTAATCACATTCTTTACCATGTGCAATCATAAAATAGTCTAATATCTTCATTTTTTCAACATACGTAGCTATTACCCTCGAAAACTAAAACTTTTGAAATAGGAAAAGAGCCTTTAATCACATTCTTTACCATGTGCAATCATAAAATAGTCTAATATCTTCATTTTTTCAACATACGTAGCTATTACCCTCGAAAACTAAAACTTTTGAAATAGGAAAAGAGCCTTTAATCACATTCTTTACCATTGCAATCATAAAATAGTCTAATATCTTCATTTTTTCAACATACGTAGCTATTACCCTCGAAAACTAAAACTTTTGAAATAGGAAAAGAGCCTTTAATCACATTCTTTACCATGTGCAATCATAAAATAGTCTAATATCTTCATTTTTTCAACATACGTAGCTATTACCCTCGAAAACTAAAACTTTTGAAATAGGAAAAGAGCCTTTAATCACATTCTTTACCATGTGCAATCATAAAATAGTCTAATATCTTCATTTTTTCAACATACGTAGCTATTACCCTCGAAAACTAAAACTTTTGAAATAGGAAAAGAGCCTTTAATCACATTCTTTACCATGTGCAATCATAAAATAGTCTAATATCTTCATTTTTTCAACATACGTAGCTATTACCCTCGAAAACTAAAACTTTTGAAATAGGAAAAGAGCCTTTAATCACA
>NW_027065593.1:0-21413 GCF_032884065.1 Artemia franciscana | reverse complement strand
AATGGTAAAGAATGTGATTAAAGGCTCTTTTCCTATGCCAAAAGTTTTAGTTTTCGAGGGTAATAGCTAAGTATGTTGAAAAAATGAAGATATTAGACTATTTTATGATTGCAAATGGTAAAGAATGGGATTAAAGGCTCTTTTCCTATTCCAAAAATTTAGTTTTCGAGGGAAATAGCTACGTATGTTGAAAAAAATGAAGATATTAGACTATTTATGATTGCACATGGTAAAGAATGTGATTAAAGGCTCTTTTCCTATTTCAAAAGTTTTAGTTTTCGAGGGTAATAGCTACGTATGTTGAAAAAATGAAGATATTAGACTATTTTATGATTGCACATGGTAAAGAATGTGATTAAAGGCTCTTTTCCTATTTCAAAAGTTTTAGTTTTCGAGGGTAATAGCTACGTATGTTGAAAAAATGAAGATATTAGACTATTTTATGATTGCACATGGTAAAGAATGTGATTAAAGGCTCTTTTCCTATTTCAAAAGTTTTAGTTTTCGAGGGTAATAGCTACGTATGTTGAAAAAATGAAGATATTAGACTATTTAATGATTGCAAATGGTAAAAAATGTGATTAAAGGCTCTTTTCCTATTTCAAAAGTAGTAGTTTTCGAGGGTAATAGCTACGTATGTTGAAAAAATGAAGATATTAGACTATTTTATGATTGCAAATGGTAAAGAATGTGATTAAAGGCTCTTCCTATTTCAAAAGTTTTAGTTTTTTAGGGTAATAGCTACGTATGTTGAAAAAATGAAGATATTAGACTATTTTATGATTGCAAATGGTAAAGAATGTGATTAAAGGCTCTTTTCCTATTTCAAAAGTTTTAGTTTTCGAGGGTAATAGTACGTATGTTGAAAAAATGAAGATATTAGACTATATTATGATTGCACATGGTAAAGAATGTGATTAAAGGCTCTTTTCCTATTTCAAAAGTTTTAGTTTTCGAGGGTAATAGCTACGTATGTGGAAAAAAATGAAGATATTAGACTATTTTATGATTGCAAATGGTAAAGAATGTGATTAAAGGCTCTTTTCCTATGTCAAAAGTTTTAGTTTTCGAGGGTAATAGCTACGTATGTTGAAAAAATGAAAATATTAGACTATTTTATGACTGCAAATGGTAAATAATGTGATTAAAGGCTCTTTTACTATTTCAAAAGTTTTAGTTTTCGAGGGTAATAGCTACGTATGTTGAAAAAATGAAGATATTAGACTATTTTATGATTGTAAATGGTAAAGAATGTGATTAAAGGCTCTTTTCCTATTTCAAAAGTTTTAGTTTTCGAGGGTAATAGCTACGTATGTTGAAAAAATGAAGATATTAGACTATTTTATGATTGCAAATTGTAAAGAATGTGATTAAAGGCTCTTTTACTATGTCAAAAGTTTTAGTTTTCGAGGGTAATAGCTACGTATGTTAAAAAAATGAAGATATTAGACTATTTTATGATTGCAAATGGGTAAAGCATGTGATTTAAAGGCTCTTTTCCTATGTCAAAAGTTTTAGTTTTCGAGGGTAATAGCTAAGTATGTTGAAAAAATGAAGATATTAGACTATTTTATGATTGCAAATGGTAAAGAATGGGATTAAAGGCTCTTTTCCTATTTCAAAAATTTAGTTTTCGAGGGAAATAGCTACGTATGTTGGAAAAAATGAAGATATTAGACTATTTTATGATTGCACATGGTAAAGAATGTGATTAAAGGCTCTTTTCCTATTTCAAAAGTTTTAGTTTTCGAGGGTAATAGCTACGTATGTTGAAAAAATGAAGATATTAGACTATTTTATGATTGCACATGGTAAAGAATGTAATTAAAGGCTCTTTTCCTATTTCAAAAAGTTTTAGTTTTCGAGGGTAATAGCTACGTATGTTGAAAAAATGAAGATATTAGACTATTTTATGATTGCACATGGTAAAGAAAGTGATTAAAGGCTCTTTTCCTATTTCAAAAGTTTTAGTTTTCGAGGGTAATAGCTACGTATGTTGAAAAAATGAAGATATTAGACTATTTAATGATTGCAAATGGTAAAAAATGTGATTAAAGGCTCTTTTCCTATTTCAAAAGTAGTAGTTTTCGAGGGTAATAGCTACGTATGTTGAAAAAATGAAGATATTAGACTATTTTATGATTGCAAATGGTAAAGAATGTGATTAAAGGCTCTTCCTATTTCAAAAGTTTTAGTTTTTAGGGTAATAGCTACGTATGTTGAAAAAATGAAGATATTAGACTATTTTATGATTGCAAATGGTAAAGAATGTGATTAAAGGCTCTTTTCCTATTTCAAAAGTTTTAGTTTTCGAGGGTAATAGCTACGTATGTTGAAAAAATGAAGATATTAGACTATTTTATGACTGCAAATGGTAAAGAATGTGATTAAAGGCTCTTTTACTATTTCAAAATTTTTAGTTTTCGAGGTAATAGCTACTTATGTTGAAAAAATGAAGATATTAGACTATTTTATGATTGTAAATGGTAAATAATGTGATTAAAGGCTCTTTTCCTATTTCAAAAGTTTTAGTTTTCGAGAGTAATAGCTACGTATGTTGAAAAAATGAAGATATTAGACTATTTTATGATTTCAAATGGTAAAGAATGTGATTAAAGGCTCTTTTACTATGTCAAAAGGTTTAGTTTTCGAGGGTAATAGCTACGTATGTTGAAAAAATGAAGATATTAGACAATTTTATGATTGCACATTGTAAAGAATGTGATTAAAGGCTCTTTTCCTATTTCAAAAGTTTTAGTTTTCGAGGGTAACAGCTACGTATGTCGAAAAAATGAAGATATTAGACTATTTTATGATTGCACATGGTAAAGAATGTGATTAAAAGCTCTTTTTCTATTTCAAAAGTTTTAGTTTTCGAGGGTAATAGCTACGTATGTTGAAAAAATGAAGATATTAGACTATTTTATGATTGCAAATGGTAAAGAATGTGATTAAAGGCTCTTTTCCTATGTCAAAAGTTTTAGTCGAAAAATAAAACTTTTGAAATAGGAAAAGAGCCTTTAATCACATTCTTAACCATGTGCAATCATAAAATAGTCTAATATCTTCATTTTTTCAACATACGTAGCTATTACCCTCGAAAATTAAAACTTTTGAAATAGGAAAAGAGCCTTTAATCACATTCTTTACCATGTGCAATCATAAAATAGTCTAATATCTTCATTTTTTCGACATACGTAGCTATTACCCTCGAAAACTAAAACTTTTGAAATAGGAAAAGAGCCTTTAATCACATTCTTTACCATGTGCAATCATAAAATAGTCTAATATCTTCATTTTTTCAACATACGTAGCTATTACCCTCGAAAACTAAAACTTTTGACATAGGAAAAGAGCCTTTAATCACATTCTTTACCATTTGCAATCATAAATAAGTAAAGAATGTGATTAAAGGCTCTTTTCCTATTACAAAAGTTTTAGTTTTCGAGGGTAATAGCTACGTATGTTGAAAAAATGAAGATATTAGACTATTTTATGATTGCAAATGGTGAAAAATGTGATTAAAGGCTCTTTTCCTATTTCAAAAGTTTTAGTTTTTGAGGGTAATAGCTACGTATGTTGAAAAAATGAAGATATTAGACTATTTTATGATTGCAAATGGTAAAGAATGTGATTAAAGGCTCTTTTCCTATTTCAAAAGTTTTAGTTTTCGAGGGTAATAGCTACGTATGTTGAAAAAATGAAGATATTAGACTATTTTATGATTGCACATGGTAAAGAATATGATTAAAGGCTCTTTTCCTATTTCAAAAGTTTTAGTTTTCGAGGGTAATAGCTACGTATGTTCAAAAAATGAAGATATTAGACTATTTAATGATTGCAAATGGTAAAAAATGTGATTAAAGGCTCTTTTCCTATTTCAAAAGTAGTAGTTTTCGAGAATATGATTAAAGACTCTTTTCCTATTTCAAAAGTTTTAGTTTTCGAGGGTAATAGCTACGTATGTTCAAAAGTTTTAGTTTTCGAGGGTAATAGCTACGTATGTTGAAAAAATGAAGATATTAGACTATTTTATGACTGTAAATGGTAAAGAATGTGATTAAAAGCTCTTTTCCTATTTCAAAAGTTTTAGTTTTCGAGGGTAATAGCTACGTATGTTGAAAAAATGAAGATATTAGACTATTTTATGATTGCAAATGGTAAAGAATGTGATTAAAGGCTCTTTTACTATTTCAAAAGTTTTAGTTTTCGAGGGTAATAGCTACGTATGTTGAAAAAATGAAGATATTAGACTATTTTATGATTGTAAATGGTAAAGAATGTGATTAAAGGCTCTTTTCCTATTTCAAAAGTTTTAGTTGTCGAGGGTAATAGCTACGTATGTTGAAAAAATGAAGATATTAGACTATTTTATGATTGCAAATGGTAAAGAATGTGATTAAAGGCTCTTTTACTATGTCAAAAGTTTTAGTTTTCGAGGGTAATAGCTACGTATGTTGAAAAAATGAAGATCATAGACAATTTTATGATTGCACATTGTAAAGAATGTGATTAAAGGCTCTTTTCCTATTTCAAAAGTTTTAGTTTTCGAGGGTAATAGCTACGTATGTTGAAAAAAATGAAGATATTAGACTATTTTATGATTGCACATGGTAAAGAATGTGATTAAAGGCTCTTTTCCTATTTCAAAAGTTTTAGTTTTTGTAATAGTCTAATATCTTCATTTTTTCAACATACGTAGCTATTACCCTCGAAAACTAAAACTTTTGACATAGGAAAAGAGCCTTTAATCACATTTTTACCATTTGCAATCATAAAATAGTAAAGAATGTGATTAAAGGCTCTTTTCCTATTTCAAAAGTTTTAGTTTTCGAGGGTAATAGCTACGTATGTTGAAAAAATGAAAATATTAGACTATTTTATGATTGCAAATGGTAAAGAATGGGATTAAAGGCTCTTTTCCTATTTCAAAAGTTTTAATTTTCGAGGGTAATTGCTACGTATGTTGAAAAAATGAAGATATTAGACTATTTAATGATTGCAATGGTAAAAAAGAATGTGATTAAAGGCTCTTTTCCTATTTCAAAAGTAGTAGTTTTCGAGGGTAATAGCTACGTATGTTGAAAAAATGAAGATATTAGACTATTTTATGATTGCAAATGGTAAAGAATGTGATTAAAGGCTCTTTTCCTATTTCAAAAGTTTTAGTTTTTTCGATGGTAATAGCTACGTATGTTGAAAAAATGAAGATATTAGACTATTTTATGATTGCAAATGGTAAAGAATGTGATTAAAGGCTCTTTTCCTATTTCAAAAGTTTTAGTTTTCGAGGGTAATAGCTACGTATGTTGAAAAAATGAAGATATTAGACTATTTTATGATTGCACATGGTAAAGAATGTGATTAAAGGCTCTTTTCCTATTTCAAAAGTTTTAGTTTTCGAGGGTAATAGCTACGTATGTTGAAAAAATGAAGATATTAGACTATTTTATGATTGCAAATGGTAAAGAATGTGATTAAAGGCTCTTTTCCTATTTCAAAAGTTTTAGTTTTCGAGGGTAATAGCTACGTATGTTGAAAAAATGAAGATATTAGACTATTTTATGATTGCACATGGTAAAGAATGTGATTAAAGGCTCTTTTACTATTTCAAAAGTTTTAGTTTTCGAGGGTAATAGCTACGTATGTTGAAAAAATGAAGATATTAGACTATTTTATGATTGCAAATGGTAAAGAATGTGATTAAAGGCTCTTTTCCTATTTCAAAAGTTTTAGTTTTCGAGGGTAATAGCTACGTATGTTGAAAAAATGAAGATATTAGACTATTTTATGATTGCAAATGGTAAAGAATGTGATTAAAGGCTCTTTTACTATGTCAAAAGTTTTAGTTTTCGAGGGTAATAGCTACGTATGTTGAAAAAATGAAGATATTAGACTATTTTATGATTGCACATGGTAAAGAATGTGATTAAAGGCTCTTTTCCTATTTCAAAAGTTTTAGTTTTCGAGGGTAATAGCTACGTATGTTGAAAAAATGAAGATATTAGACTATTTTATGATTGCACATGGTAAAGAATGTGATTAAAGGCTCTTTTCCTATTTCAAAAGTTTTAGTTTTCAAGGGTAATAGCTACGTATGTTGAAAAAATGAAGAGCCTTTAATCACATTTTTATTTGCAATCATAAAATAGTAAAGAATGTGATTAAAGGCTCTTTTCCTATTTCAAAAGTTTTAGTTTTCGAGGGTAATAGCTACGTATGTTGAAAAAATGAAGATATTAGACTGTTTATGATTGCAAATGGTAAAGAATGTGATTAAAGGCTCTTTTCCTATTTCAAAAGTTTTAGTTTTCGAGGGTAATAGCTACGTATGTTGAAAAAATGAAGATATTAGACTATTTTATGATTGCAAATGGTAAAGAATGTGATTAAAGGCTCTTCCTATTTCAAAAGTTTTAGTTTTCGAGGGTAATAGCTACGTATGTTGAAAAAATGAAGATATTAGACTATTTTATGATTGCAAATGGTAAAGAATGTGATTAAAGGCTCTTTTCCTATTTCAAAAGTTTTAGTTTTCGAGGGTAATAGCTACGTATGTTGAAAAAATGAAGATATTAGACTATTTTATGACTGCAAATGGTAAAGAATGTGATTAAAGGCTCTTTTACTATTTCAAAAGTTTTAGTTTTCGAGGGTAATAGCTACGTATGTTGAAAAAATGAAGATATTAGACTATTTTATGATTGTAAATGGTAAAGAATGTGATTAAAGGCTCTTTTCCTATTTCAAAAGTTTTAGTTTTCGAGGTAATAGCTACGTATGTTGAAAAAATGAAGATATTAGACTATTTTATGATTGCAAATGGTAAAGAATGTGATTAAAGGCTCTTTTACTATTTCAAAAGTTTTAGTTTTCGAGGGTAATAGCTACGTATGTTGAAAAAATGAAGATATTAGACAATTTTATGATTGCACATTGTAAAGAATGTGATTAAAGGCTCTTTTCCTATTTCAAAAGTTTTAGTTTTCGAGGGTAATAGCTACGTATGTTGAAAAAATGAAGATATTAGACTATTTTATGATTGCACATGGTAAAGAATGTGATTAAAAGCTCTTTTTCTATTTCAAAAGTTTTAGTTTTCGAGGGTAATAGCTACGTATGTTGAAAAAATGAAGATATTAGACTATTTTATGATTGCAAATGGTAAAGAATGTGATTAAAGGCTCTTTTCCTATGTCAAAAGTTTTAGTCGAAAAATAAAACTTTTGAAATAGGAAAAGAGCCTTTAATCACATTCTTAACCATGTGCAATCATAAAATAGTCTAATATCTTCATTTTTTCAACATACGTAGCTATTACCCTCGAAAATTAAAACTTTTGAAATAGGAAAAGAGCCTTTAATCACATTCTTTACCATGTGCAATCATAAAATAGTCTAATATCTTCATTTTTTCGACATACGTAGCTATTACCCTCGAAAACTAAAACTTTTGAAATAGGAAAAGAGCCTTTAATCACATTCTTTACCATGTGCAATCATAAAATAGTCTAATATCTTCATTTTTTCAACATACGTAGCTATTACCCTCGAAAACTAAAACTTTTGACATAGGAAAAGAGCCTTTAATCACATTCTTTACCATTTGCAATCATAAATAAGTAAAGAATGTGATTAAAGGCTCTTTTCCTATTTCAAAAGTTTTAGTTTTCGAGGGTAATAGCTACGTATGTTGAAAAAATGAAGATATTAGACTATTTTATGATTGCAAATGGTGAAAAATGTGATTAAAGGCTCTTTTCCTATTTCAAAAGTTTTAGTTTTTGAGGGTAATAGCTACGTATGTTGAAAAAATGAAGATATTAGACTATTTTATGATTGCAAATGGTAAAGAATGTGATTAAAGGCTCTTTTCCTATTTCAAAAGTTTTAGTTTTCGAGGGTAATAGCTACGTATGTTGAAAAAATGAAGATATTAGACTATTTTATGATTGCACATGGTAAAGAATATGATTAAAGGCTCTTTTCCTATTTCAAAAGTTTTAGTTTTCGAGGGTAATAGCTACGTATGTTCAAAAAATGAAGATATTAGACTATTTAATGATTGCAAATGGTAAAAAATGTGATTAAAGGCTCTTTTCCTATTTCAAAAGTAGTAGTTTTCGAGAATATGATTAAAGACTCTTTTCCTATTTCAAAAGTTTTAGTTTTCGAGGGTAATAGCTACGTATTTCAAAAGTTTTAGTTTTCGAGGGTAATAGCTACGTATGTTGAAAAAATGAAGATATTAGACTATTTTATGATTGTAAATGGTAAAGAATGTGATTAAAAGCTCTTTTCCTATTTCAAAAGTTTTAGTTTTCGAGGGTAATAGCTACGTATGTTGAAAAAATGAAGATATTAGACTATTTTATGATTGCAAATGGTAAAGAATGTGATTAAAGGCTCTTTTACTATTTCAAAAGTTTTAGTTTTCGAGGGTAATAGCTACGTATGTTGAAAAAATGAAGATATTAGACTATTTTATGATTGTAAATGGTAAAGAATGTGATTAAAGGCTCTTTTCCTATTTCAAAAGTTTTAGTTGTCGAGGGTAATAGCTACGTATGTTGAAAAAATGAAGATATTAGACTATTTTATGATTGCAAATGGTAAAGAATGTGATTAAAGGCTCTTTTACTATGTCAAAAGTTTTAGTTTTCGAGGGTAATAGCTACGTATGTTGAAAAAATGAAGATCATAGACAATTTTATGATTGCACATTGTAAAGAATGTGATTAAAGGCTCTTTTCCTATTTCAAAAGTTTTAGTTTTCGAGGGTAATAGCTACGTATGTTGAAAAAATGAAGATATTAGACTATTTTATGATTGCACATGGTAAAGAATGTGATTAAAGGCTCTTTTCCTATTTCAAAAGTTTTAGTTTTTGTAATAGTCTAATATCTTCATTTTTTCAACATACGTAGCTATTACCCTCGAAAACTAAAACTTTTGACATAGGAAAAGAGCCTTTAATCACATTCTTTACCATTTGCAATCATAAAATAGTAAAGAATGTGATTAAAGGCTCTTTTCCTATTTCAAAAGTTTTAGTTTTCGAGGGTAATAGCTACGTATGTTGAAAAAATGAAAATATTAGACTATTTTATGATTGCAAATGGTAAAGAATGGGATTAAAGGCTCTTTTCCTATTTCAAAAGTTTTAATTTTCGAGGGTAATTGCTACGTATGTTGAAAAAATGAAGATATTAGACTATTTAATGATTGCAAATGGTAAAAAAAATGTGATTAAAGGCTCTTTTCCTATTTCAAAAGTAGTAGTTTTCGAGGGTAATAGCTACGTATGTTGAAAAAATGAAGATATTAGACTATTTTATGATTGCAAATGGTAAAGAATGTGATTAAAGGCTCTTCCTATTTCAAAAGTTTTAGTTTTTTAGGGTAATAGCTACGTATGTTGAAAAAATGAAGATATTAGACTATTTTATGATTGCAAATGGTAAAGAATGTGATTAAAGGCTCTTTTCCTATTTCAAAAGTTTTAGTTTTCGAGGGTAATAGCTACGTATGTTGAAAAAATGAAGATATTAGACTATTTTATGATTGCACATGGTAAAGAATGTGATTAAAGGCTCTTTTCCTATTTCAAAAGTTTTAGTTTTCGAGGGTAATAGCTACGTATGTTGAAAAAATGAAGATATTAGACTATTTTATGATTGTAAATGGTAAAGAATGTGATTAAAGGCTCTTTTCCTATTTCAAAAGTTTTAGTTTTCGAGGGTAATAGCTACGTATGTTGAAAAAATGAAGATATTAGACTATTTTATGATTGCAAATGGTAAAGAATGTGATTAAAGGCTCTTTTACTATTTCAAAAGTTTTAGTTTTCGAGGGTAATAGCTACGTATGTTGAAAAAATGAAGATATTAGACTATTTTATGATTGCACATGGTAAAGAATGTGATTAAAGGCTCTTTTCCTATTTCAAAAGTTTTAGTTTTCGAGGGTAATAGCTACGTATGTTGAAAAAAATGAAGATATTAGACTATTTTATGATTGCAAATGGTAAAGAATGTGATTAAAGGCTCTTTTACTATGTCAAAAGTTTTAGTTTTCGAGGGTAATAGCTACGTATGTTGAAAAAATGAAGATCATAGACAATTTTATGATTGCACATTGTAAAGAATGTGATTAAAGGCTCTTTTCCTATTTCAAAAGTTTTAGTTTTCGAGGGTAATAGCTACGTATGTTGAAAAAATGAAGATATTAGACTATTTTATGATTGCACATGGTAAAGAATGTGATTAAAGGCTCTTTTCCTATTTCAAAAGTTTTAGTTTTGTAATAGTCTAATATCTTCATTTTTTCAACATACGTAGCTATTTGAAAACTAAAACTTTTGACATAGGAAAAGAGCCTTTATCACATTTTTATGATTGCAAATGGTAAAGAATGTGATTAAAGGCTCTTTTCCTATTTCAAAAGTTTTAGTTTTCGAGGGTAATAGCTACGTATGTTGAAAAAATGAAGATATTAGACTATTTTATGATTGCAAATGGTAAAGAATGTGATTAAAGGCTCTTTTCCTATTTCAAAAGTTTTAATTTTCGAGGGTAATAGCTACGTATGTTGAAAAAATGAAGATATTAGACTATTTTATGATTGCAAATGGTAAAGAATGTGATTAAAGGCTCTTTTCCTATTTCAAAAGTAGTAGTTTTCGAGGGTAATAGCTACGTATGTTGAAAAAATGAAGATATTAGACTATTTTATGATTGCAAATGGTAAAGAATGTGATTAAAGGCTCTTTTCCTATTTCAAAAGTTTTAGTTTTAGGGTAATAGCTACGTATGTTGAAAAATGAAGATATTAGACTATTTTATGATTGCAAATGGTAAAGAATGTGATTAAAGGCTCTTTTCCTATTTCAAAAGTTTTAGTTTTCGAGGGTAATAGCTACGTATGTTGAAAAAATGAAGATATTAGACTATTTTATGATTGCACATGGTAAAGAATGTGATTAAAGGCTCTTTTCCTATTTCAAAAGTTTTAGTTTTCGAGGGTAATAGCTACGTATGTTGAAAAAATGAAGATATTAGACTATTTTATGATTGCAAATGGTAAAGAATGTGATTAAAGGCTCTTTTACTATTTCAAAAGTTTTAGTTTTCGAGGGTAATAGCTACGTATGTTGAAAAAATGAAGATATTAGACAATTTTATGATTGCACATTGTAAAGAATGTGATTAAAGGCTCTTTTCCTATTTCAAAAGTTTTAGTTTTCGAGGGTAATAGCTACGTATGTTGAAAAAATGAAGATATTAGACTATTTTATGATTGCACATGGTAAAGAATGTGATTAAAGGCTCTTTTTCTATTTCAAAAGTTTTAGTTTTCGAGGGTAATAGCTACGTATGTTGAAAAAATGAAGATATTAGACTATTTTATGATTGCAAATGGTAAAGAATGTGATTAAAGGCTCTTTTCCTATGTCAAAAGTTTTAGTTTTCGAGGGTAATAGCTACGTATGTTGAAAAAATGAAGATCATAGACAATTTTATGATTGCACATGTAAAGAATGTGATTAAAGGCTCTTTTCCTATTTCAAAAGTTTTAGTTTTCGAGGGTAATAGCTACGTATGTTGAAAAAATGAAGATATTAGACTATTTTATGATTGCAAATGGTAAAGAATGTGATTAAAGGCTCTTTTCCTATTTCAAAAGTTTTAGTTTTCGAGGGTAATAGCTACGTATGTTGAAAAAATGAAGATATTAGACTATTTTATGATTGCAAATGGTAAAGAATGTGATTAAAGGCTCTTTTCCTATTTCAAAAGTTTTAGTTTTCGAGGGTAATAGCTACGTATGTTGAAAAAATGAAGATATTAGACTATTTTATGATTGCAAATGGTAAAGAATGTGATTAAAGGCTCTTTTCCTATGTCAAAAGTTTTAGTTTTCGAGGGTAATAGCTACGTATGTTGAAAAAATGAAGATATTAGACAATTTTATGATTGCACATGGTAAAGAATGTGATTAAAGGCTCTTTTCCTATGTCAAAAGTTTTAGTTTTCGAGGGTAATAGCTACGTATGTTGGAAAAAATGAAGATATTAGACTATTTTATGATTGCACATGGTAAAGAATGTGCTTAAAGGCTCTTTTCCTATGTCAAAAGTTTTAGTTTTCGAGGTTAATAGCTACGTATGTTGAAAAAATGAAGATATTAGACTATTTTATGATTGCACATGGTAAAGAATGTGATTAAAGACTCTTTTCCTATTTCAAAAGTTTTAGTTTTCGAGGGTAATAGCTACGTATGTTGAAAAAATGAAGATATTAGACAATTTTATGATTGCACATGGTAAAGAATGAAATTGAAGGTTCTTTCACCTTCATAGACAATTTTATGATTGCACATGTAAAGAATGTGATTAAAGGCTCTTTTCCTATTTCAAAAGTTTTAGTTTTCGAGGGTAATAGCTACGTATGTTGAAAAAATGAAGATATTAGACTATTTTATGATTGCACATGGTAAAGAATGTGATTAAAGGCTCTTTTCTATTTCAAAAGTTTTAGTTTTCGAGGGTAATAGCTACGTATGTGCAATCATTAAGATATAAGACTATTTTATGATTGCAAATGGTAAAGAATGTGATTAAAGGCTCTTTTCCTATTTCAAAAGTTTTAGTTTTCGAGGGTAAGAGCTACGTATGTTGAAAAAATGAAGATATTAGACAATTTTATGATTGCACATTGTAAAGAATTTTTGTAATAGTCTAATATCTTCATTTTTTCAACATAGTAGCTATTACCCTCGAAAACTAAAACTTTTGACATAGGAAAAGAGCCTTTAATCACATTCTTTACCATTTGCATCATAAAATAGTAAAGAATGTGATTAAAGGCTCTTTTCCTATTTCAAAAGTTTTAGTTTTCGAGGGTAATAGCTACGTATGTTGAAAAAATGAAAATATTAGACTATTTTATGATTGCAAATGGTAAAGAATGTGATTAAAGGCTCTTTTCCTATTTCAAAAGTTTTAAGTTTTCGAGGGTAATGCTACGTATGTTGAAAAAATGAAGATATTAGACTATTTATGATTGCAAATGGTAAAAAAAATGTGATTAAAGGCTCTTTTCCTATTTCAAAAGTAGTAGTTTTCGAGGGTAATAGCTACGTATGTTGAAAAAATGAAGATATTAGACTATTTTATGATTGCAAATGGTAAAGAATGTGATTAAAGGCTCTTCCTATTTCAAAAGTTTTAGTTTTCGAGGGTAATAGCTACGTATGTTGAAAAAATGAAGATATTAGACTATTTTATGATTGCAAATGGTAAAGAATGTGATTAAAGGCTCTTTTCCTATTTCAAAAGTTTTAGTTTTCGAGGGTAATAGCTACGTATGTTGAAAAAATGAAGATATTAGACTATTTTATGATTGCAATGGTAAAGAATGTGATTAAAGGCTCTTTTCCTATTTCAAAAGTTTTAGTTTTCGAGGGTAATAGCTACGTATGTTGAAAAAATGAAGATATTAGACTATTTTATGATTGTAAATGGTAAAGAATGTGATTAAAGGCTCTTTTCCTATTTCAAAAGTTTTAGTTTTCGAGGGTAATAGCTACGTATGTTGAAAAAATGAAGATATTAGACTATTTTATGATTGCAAATGGTAAAGAATGTGATTAAAGGCTCTTTTACTATTTCAAAAGTTTTAGTTTTCGAGGGTAATAGCTACGTATGTTGAAAAAATGAAGATATTAGACTATTTTATGATTGTAAATGGTAAAGAATATGATTAAAGGCTCTTTTCCTATTTCAAAAGTTTTAGTTGTCGAGGGTAATAGCTACGTATGTTGAAAAAATGAAGATATTAGACTATTTTATGATTGCAAATGGTAAAGAATGTGATTAAAGGCTCTTTTACTATGTCAAAAGTTTTAGTTTTCGAGGGTAATAGCTACGTATGTTGAAAAAATGAAGATCATAGACAATTTTATGATTGCACATGGTAAAGAATGTGATTAAAGGCTCTTTTCCTATTTCAAAAGTTTTAGTTTTCGAGGGTAATAGCTACGTATGTTGAAAAAATGAAGATATTAGACTATTTTATGATTGCACATGGTAAAGAATGTGATTAAAGGCTCTTTTCCTATTTCAAAAGTTTTAGTTTTCGAGGGTAATAGCTACGTATGTTGAAAAAATGAAGATATTAGACTATTTTATGATTGCAAATGGTAAAGAATGTGATTAAAGGCTCTTTTCCTATGTCAAAAGTTTTAGTTTTCGAGGGTAATAGCTACGTATGTTGAAAAAATGAAGATATTAGACTATTTTATGATTGCAAATGGTAAAGAATGTGATTAAAGGCTCTTTTCCTATTTCAAAAGTTTTAGTTTTCGAGGGTAATAGCTACGTATGTTGAAAAAATGAAGATATTAGACTATTTTATGATTGCAAATGGTAAAGAATGTGATTAAAGGCTCTTTTCCTATTTCAAAAGTTTTAGTTTTCGAGGGTAATAGCTACGTATGTTGAAAAAATGAAGATATTAGACTATTTTATGATTGCAAATGGTAAAGAATGTGATTAAAGGCTCTTTTCCTATTTCAAAAGTTTTAGTTTTCGAGGGTAATAGCTACGTATGTTGAAAAAATGAAGATATTAGACTATTTTATGATTGCACATGGTAAAGAATGTGATTAAAGGCTCTTTTCCTTGTCAAAAGTTTTAGTTTTCGAGGGTAATAGCTACGTATGTTGAAAAAATGAAGATATTAGACTATTTTATGATTGCACATGGTAAAGAATGTGATTAAAGGCTCTTTTCCTATGTCAAAAGTTTTAGTTTTCGAGGGTAATAGCTACGTATGTTGAAAAAATGAAGATATTAGACTATTTTATGATTGCACATGGTAAAGAATGTGATTAAAGGCTCTTTTCCTATTTCAAAAGTTTTAGTTTTCGAGGGTAATAGCTACGTATGTTGAAAAAATGAAGATATTAGACTATTTTATGATTGCACATGGTAAAGAATGTGATTAAAGGCTCTTTTCCTATTTCAAAAGTTTTAGTTTTCGAGGGTAATAGCTACGTATGTTGAAAAAATGAAGATATTAGACTATTTTATGATTGCACATGGTAAAGAATGTGATTAAAGGCTCTTTTCCTATTTCAAAAGTTTTAGTTTTCGAGGGTAATAGCTACGTATGTTGAAAAAATGAAGATATTAGACTATTTTATGATTGCAAATGGTAAAGAATGTGATTAAAGGCTCTTTTCCTATGTCAAAAGTTTTAGTTTTCGAGGGTAATAGCTACGTATGTTGAAAAAATGAAGATATTAGACTATTTTATGATTGCAAATGGTAAAGAATGTGATTAAAGGCTCTTTTCCTATTTCAAAAGTTTTAGTTTTCGAGGGTAATAGCTACGTATGTTGAAAAAATGAAGATATTAGACTATTTTATGATTGCACATGGTAAAGAATGTGATTAAAGGCTCTTTTCCTATTTCAAAAGTTTTAGTTTTCGAGGGTAATAGCTACGTATGTTGAAAAAATGAAGATATTAGACTATTTTATGATTGCAAATGGTAAAGAATGTGATTAAAGGCTCTTTTCCTATTTCAAAAGTTTTAGTTTTCGAGGGTAATAGCTACGTATGTTGAAAAAATGAAGATATTAGACTATTTTATGATTGCAATGGTAAAGAATGTGATTAAAGGCTCTTTTCCTATTTCAAAAGTTTTAGTTTTCGAGGGTAATAGCTACGTATGTTGAAAAAATGAAGATATTAGACTATTTTATGATTGCACATGGTAAAGAATGTGATTAAAGGCTCTTTTCCTATTTCAAAAGTTTTAGTTTTCGAGGGTAATAGCTACGTATGTTGAAAAAATGAAGATATTAGACTATTTTATGATTGCACATGGTAAAGAATGTGATTAAAGGCTCTTTTCCTATTTCAAAAGTTTTAGTTTTCGAGGGTAATAGCTACGTATGTTGAAAAAATGAAGATATTAGACTATTTTATGATTGCAAATGGTAAAGAATGTGATTAAAGGCTCTTTTCCTATGTCAAAGTTTTAGTTTTCGAGGGTAATAGCTACGTATGTTGAAAAAATGAAGATATTAGACTATTTTATGATTGCACATGGTAAAGAATGTGATTAAAGGCTCTTTTCCTATTTCAAAAGTTTTAGTTTTCGAGGGTAATAGCTACGTATGTTGAAAAAATGAAGATATTAGACTATTTTATGATTGCACATGGTAAAGAATGTGATTAAAGGCTCTTTTCCTATTTCAAAAGTTTTAGTTTTCGAGGGTAATAGCTACGTATGTTGAAAAAATGAAGATATTATTTTATGATTGCACATGGTAAAGAATGTGATTAAAGGCTCTTTTCCTATGTCAAAAGTTTTAGTTTTCGAGGGTAATAGCTACGTATGTTAAAAAAATATTAGACAATTTTATGATTGCACATGGTAAAGAATGTGATTAAAGGCTCTTTTCCTATTTCAAAAGTTTTAGTTTTCGAGGGTAATAGCTACGTATGTTGAAAAAATGAAGATATTAGACAATTTTATGATTGCACATGGTAAAGAATGTGATTAAAGGCTCTTTTCCTATTTCAAAAGTTTTAGTTTTCGAGGGTAATAGCTACGTATGTTGAAAAAATGAAGATATTAGACTATTTTATGATTGCACATGGTAAAGAATGTGATTAAAGGCTCTTTTCCTATTTCAAAAGTTTTAGTTTTCGAGGGTAATAGCTACGTATGTTGAAAAATGAAGATATTAGACAATTTTATGATTGCACATGGTAAAGAATGTGATTAAAGGCTCTTTTCCTATTTCAAAAGTTTTAGTTTTCGAGGGTAATAGCTACGTATGTTGAAAAAATGAAGATATTAGACTATTTTATGATTGCACATGGTAAAGAATGTGTTTAAAGGCTCTTTTCTATTTCAAAAGTTTTAGTTTTCGAGGGTAATAGCTACGTATGTTGAAAAAATGAAGATATTAGACTATTTTATGATTGCAAATGGTAAAGAATGTGATTAAAGGCTCTTTTCCTATTTCAAAAGTTTTAGTTTTCGAGGGTAATAGCTACGTATGTTGAAAAAATGAAGATATTAGACTATTTTATGATTGCAAATGGTAAAGAATGTGATTAAAGGCTCTTTTCCTATGTCAAAAGTTTTAGTTTTCGAGGGTAATAGCTACGTATGTTGAAAAAATGAAGATATTAGACTATTTTATGATTGCACATGGTAAAGAATTGATTAAAGGCTCTTTTCCTATTTCAAAAGTTTTAGTTTTCGAGGGTAATAGCTACGTATGTTGAAAAAATGAAGATATTAGACTATTTTATGATTGCAAATGGTAAAGAATGTGATTAAAGGCTCTTTTCCTATGTCAAAAGTTTTAGTTTTCGAGGGTAATAGCTTTGTCTGTGAAAAAAATGAAGATATTAGACTATTTTATGATTGCAAATGGTAAAGAATGTGATTAAAGGCTCTTTTCCTATGTCAAAAGTTTTAGTTTTCGAGGGTAATAGCTACGTATGTTGAAAAAATGAAGATATTAGACTATTTTATGATTGCAAATGGTAAAGAATGTGATTAAAGGCTCTTTTCCTATTTCAAAAGTTTTAGTTTTCGAGGGTAATAGCTACGTATGTTGAAAAAATGAAGATATTAGACTATTTTATGATTGCAAATGGTAAAGAATGTGATTAAAGGCTCTTTTCCTATTTCAAAAGTTTTAGTTTTCGAGGGTAATAGCTACGTATGTTGAAAAAATGAAGATATTAGACTATTTTATGATTGCAAATGGTAAAGAATGTGATTAAAGGCTCTTTTCCTATTTCAAAAGTTTTAGTTTTCGAGGGTAATAGCTACGTATGTTGAAAAAATGAAGATATTAGACTATTTTATGATTGCAAATGGTAAAGAATGTGATTAAAGGCTCTTTTCCTATTTCAAAAGTTTTAGTTTTCGAGGGTAATAGCTACGTATGTTGAAAAAATGAAGATATTAGACTATTTTATGATTGCACATGGTAAAGAATGTGATTAAAGGCTCTTTTCCTATTTCAAAAGTTTTAGTTTTCGAGGGTAATAGCTACGTATGTT
Source organism: Artemia franciscana (assembly GCF_032884065.1). Classification (NCBI taxonomy): domain Eukaryota; kingdom Metazoa; phylum Arthropoda; class Branchiopoda; order Anostraca; family Artemiidae; genus Artemia; species Artemia franciscana. The sequence continues at coordinate 3,314 of NW_027065593.1, read as the reverse complement.
GAAAAAATGAAGATATTAGACTATTTTATGATTGCAAATGGTAAAGAATGTGATTAAAGGCTCTTTTCCTATTTCAAAAGTTTTAGTTTTCGAGGGTAATAGCTACGTATGTTGAAAAAATAAAGATATTAGACAATTTTATGATTGCACATGGTAAAGAATGTGATTAAAGGCTCTTTTCCTATTTCAAAAGTTTTAGTTTTCGAGGGTAATAGCTACGTATGTTGAAAAAATGAAGATATTAGACTATTTTATGATTGCAAATGGTAAAGAATGTGATTAAAGGCTCTTTTCCTATTTCAAAAGTTTTAGTTTTCGAGGGTAATAGCTACGTATGTTGAAAAAATGAAGATATTAGACTATTTTATGATTGCAAATGGTAAAGAATGTGATTAAAGGCTCTTTTCCTATTTCAAAAGTTTTAGTTTTCGAGGGTAATAGCTACGTATGTTGAAAAAATGAAGATATTAGACTATTTTATGATTGCAAATGGTAAAGAATGTGATTAAAGGCTCTTTTCCTATTTCAAAAGTTTTAGTTTTCGAGGGTAATAGCTACGTATGTTGAAAAAATGAAGATATTAGACTATTTTATGATTGCAAATGGTAAAGAATGTGATTAAAGGCTCTTTTCCTATGTCAAAAGTTTTAGTTTTCGAGGGTAATAGCTACGTATGTTGAAAAAATGAAGATATTAGACTATTTTATGATTGCAAATGGTAAAGAATGTGATTAAAGGCTCTTTTCCTATTTCAAAAGTTTTAGTTTTCGAGGGTAATAGCTACGTATGTTGAAAAAATGAAGATATTAGACTATTTTATGATTGCAAATGGTAAAGAATGTGATTAAAGGCTCTTTTCCTATTTCAAAAGTTTTAGTTTTCGAGGGTAATAGCTACGTATGTTGAAAAAATGAAGATATTAGATATTTTATGATTGCAAATGGTAAAGAATGTGATTAAAGGCTCTTTTCCTATTTCAAAAGTTTTAGTTTTCGAGGGTAATAGCTACGTATGTTGAAAAAATGAAGATATTAGACTATTTTATGATTGCAAATGGTAAAGAATGTGATTAAAGGCTCTTTTCCTATTTCAAAAGTTTTAGTTTTCGAGGGTAATAGCTACGTATGTTGAAAAAATGAAGATATTAGACTATTTTATGATTGCAAATGGAAAAGAATGTGATTAAAGGCTCTTTTCCTATGTCAAAATTTTAGTTTTCGAGGGTAATAGCTACGTATGTTGAAAAAATGAAGATATTAGACTATTTTATGATTGCAAATGGTAAAGAATGTGATTAAAGGCTCTTTTCCTATTTCAAAAATTTTAGTTTTCGAGGGTAATAGCTACGTATGTTGAAAAAATGAAGATATTAGACTATTTTATGATTGCAAATGGTAAAGAATGTGATTAAAGGCTCTTTTCCTATTTCAAAAGTTTTAGTTTTCGAGGGTAATAGCTACGTATGTTGAAAAAATGAAGATATTAGACTATTTTATGATTGCACATGGTAAAGAATGTGATTAAAGGCTCTTTTCCTATTTCAAAAGTTTTAGTTTTCGAGGGTAATAGCTACGTATGTTGAAAAAATGAAGATATTAGACTATTTTATGATTGCACATGGTAAAGAATGTGATTAAAGGCTCTTTTCCTATTTCAAAAGTTTTAGTTTTCGAGGGTAATAGCTACGTATGTTGAAAAAATGAAGATATTAGACTATTTTATGATTGCATGGTAAAGAATGTGATTAAAGGCTCTTTTACTATTTCAAAAGTTTTAGTTTTCGAGGGTAATAGCTACGTATGTTGAAAAAATGAAGATATTAGACTATTTTATGATTGCAAATGGTAAAGAATGTGATTAAAGGCTCTTTTCCTATTTCAAAAGTTTTAGTTTTCGAGGGTAATAGCTACGTATGTTGAAAAAATGAAGATATTAGACTATTTTATGATTGCAAATGGTAAAGAATGTGATTAAAGGCTCTTTCCTATGTCAAAAGTTTTAGTTTTCGAGGGTAATAGCTACGTATGTTGAAAAAATGAAGATATTAGACTATTTTATGATTGCAAATGGTAAAGAATGTGATTAAAGGCTCTTTTCCTATTTCAAAAGTTTTAGTTTTCGAGGGTAATAGCTACGTATGTTGAAAAAATGAAGATATTAGACTATTTTATGATTGCAAATTGTAAAGAATGTGATTAAAGGCTCTTTTCCTATGTCAAAAGTTTTAGTTTTCGAGGGTAATAGCTACGTATGTTGAAAAAATGAAGATATTAGACTATTTTATGATTGCAAATGGTAAAGAATGTGATTAAAGGCTCTTTTCCTATGTCAAAAGTTTTAGTTTTCGAGGGTAATAGCTACGTATGTTGAAAAAATGAAGATATTAGACTATTTTATGATTGCAAATGGTAAAGAATGTGATTAAAGGCTCTTTTCCTATGTCAAAAGTTTTAGTTTTCGAGGGTAATAGCTTTGTATGTGAAAAAAATGAAGATATTAGACTATTTTATGATTGCAAATGGTAAAGAATGTGATTAAAGGCTCTTTTCCTATTTCAAAAGTTTTAGTTTTCGAGGGTAATAGCTACGTATGTTGAAAAATGAAGATATTAGACTATTTTATGATTGCACATGGTAAAGAATGTGATTAAAGGCTCTTTTCCTATTTCAAAAGTTTTAGTTTTCGAGGGTAATAGCTACGTATGTTGAAAAATGAAGATATTAGACTATTTTATGATTGCAAATGGTAAAGAATGTGATTAAAGGCTCTTTTCCTATGTCAAAAGTTTTAGTTTTCGAGGGTAATAGCTACGTATGTTGAAAAAATGAAGATATTAGACTATTTTATGATTGCAAATGGTAAAGAATGTGATTAAAGGCTCTTTTCCTATTTCAAAAGTTTTAGTTTTCGAGGGTAATAGCTACGTATGTTGAAAAAATGAAGATATTAGACTATTTTATGATTGCAAATGGTAAAGAATGTGATTAAAGGTTCTTTTCCTATTTCAAAAGTTTTAGTTTTCGAGGGTAATAGCTACGTATGTTAAAAAAATGAAGATATTAGACTATTTTATGATTGCCCATTGTAAAGAATGTGATTAAAGGCTCTTTTCCTATGTCAAAAGTTTTAGTTTTCGAGGGTAATAGCTACGTATGTTGAAAAAATGAAGATATTAGACAATTTTATGATTGCACATGGTAAAGAATGTGATTAAAGGCTCTTTTCCTATTTCAAAAGTTTTAGCTTTCGAGGGTAATAGCTACGTATGTTGAAAAAATGAAGATATTAGACAATTTTATGATTGCACATGGTAA
>NW_027065592.1:0-21644 GCF_032884065.1 Artemia franciscana | reverse complement strand
GAGCCTTTAATCACATTCTTTACCATTTGCAATCATAAAATTGTCTAATATCTTCATTTTTTCAACATACGTAGCTATTACCCTTGAAAACTAAAACTTTTGAAATAGGAAAAGAGCCTTTAATCACATTCTTTACCATGTGCAATCATAAAATAGTCTAATATCTTCATTTTCTCAACATACGTAGCTATTACCCTCGAAAACTAAAACTTTTGACATAGGAAAAGAGCCTTTAATCACATTCTTTACCATTTGCAATCATAAAATAGTCTAATATCTTCATTTTTTAAACATACGTAGCTATTACCATTGAAAACTAAAACTTTTGACATAGGAAAAGAGCCTTTAATCACATTCTTTACCATTTGCAATCATAAAATTGTCTAATATCTTCATTTTTTCAACATACGTAGCTATTACCCTCGAAAACTAAACTTTTGACATAAGAAAAGAGCCTTTAATCACATTCTTTACCATGTGCAATCATAAAATTGTCTAATATCTTCATTTTTTCAACATAAGTAGCTATTACCCTCGAAAACTAAAATTTTTGAAATAGGAAAAGAGCCTTTAATCACATTCTTTACCATGTGCAATCATAAAATAGTCTAATATCTTCATTTTTTCAACATACGTAGCTATTACCCTCGAAAACTAAAACTTTTGAAATAGGATAGAAGCCTTTAATCACATTCTTTACCATGTGCAATCATAAAATTGTCTAATATCTTCATTTTTTCCACAGACAAAGCTCTTACCCCCGAAAACTAAAACTTTTGAAATAGGAAAAGAGCCTTTAATCACATTCTTTACCATTTGCAATAATAAAATAGTCTAATATATTCACTTTTTCAACATACATAGCTCTTACCCCCGAAAACTAAAACTTTTGACATAGGAAAAGAGCCTTTAATCACATTCTTTACCATGTGCAATCATAAAATGGTCTAATATCTTCATTTTTTCAACATACGTAGCTATTACCCTCGAAAACTAAAACTTTTGAAATAGGAAACGAGCCTTTAATCACATTCTTTACCATGTGCAATCATAAAATTGTCTAATATATTCATTTTTTCATCATACGTAGCTATTACCCTCGAAAACTAAAACTTTTGAAATAGGAAAAGAGCCTTTAATCACATTCTTTACCATGTGGAATCATAAAATAGTCTAATATCTTCATTTTTTCAACATACTTAGCTATTACCCTCGAAAATTAAAACTTTTGACATAGGAAAAGAGCCTTTAATCACATTCTTTACCATTTGCAATCATAAAATTGTCTAATATCTTCATTTTTTCCACAGACAAAGCTATTACCCTCGAAAACTAAAACTTTTGAAATAGGAAAAGAGCCTTTAATCACATTCTTTACCATTTGCAGTCATAAAATAGTCTAATATCTTCATTTTTTCCACAGACAAAGCTATTACCCTCGAAAACTAAAACTTTTGAAATAGGAAAAGAGCCTTTAATCACATTCTTTACCATTTGCAATCATAAAATAGTCTAATATCTTCATTTTTTCAACATACGTAGCTATTACCCTCGAAAACTAAAACTTTTGACATAGGAAAAGAGCCTTTAATCACATTCTTTACCATTTGCAATCATAAAATAGTCTAATATCTTCATTTTTTCAACATACGTAGCTATTGCCCTCGAAAACTAAAACTTTTGACATATGAAAAGAGCCTTTAATCACATTCTTTACCATTTGCAATCATAAAATAGTCTAATATATTCATTTTTTCATCATACGTAGCTATTACCCTCGAAAACTAAAACTTTTGAAATAGGAAAAGAGCCTTTAATCACATTCTTTACCATGTGCAATCATAAAATTGTCTAATATCTTCATTTTTTCCACAGACAAAGCTCTTACCCCCGAAAACTAAAACTTTTGAAATAGGAAAAGAGCCTTTAATCACATTCTTTACCATTTGCAATAATAAAATAGTCTAATATATTCATTTTTTCAACATACATAGCTCTTACCCCGAAAACTAAAACTTTTGACATAGGAAAAGAGCCTTTAATCACATTCTTTACCATGTGCAATCATAAAATTGTCTAATATCTTCATTTTTTCAACATACGTAGCTATTACCCTCGAAAACTAAAACTTTTGAAATAGGAAACGAACCTTTAATCACATTCTTTACCATGTGCAATCATAAAATTGTCTAATATATTCATTTTTTCATCATACGTAGCTATTACCCTCGCAAACTAAAACTTTTGAAATAGGAAAAGAGCCTTTAATCACATTCTTTACCATGTGCAATCATAAAATAGTCTAATATCTTCATTTTTTCAACATACTTAGCTATTACCCTCGAAAACTAAAACTTTTGACATAGGAAAAGAGCCTTTAATCACATTCTTTACCATTTGCAATCATAAAATTGTCTAATATCTTCATTTTTTCCACAGACAAAGCTATTACCCTCGAAAACTAAAACTTTTGAAATAGGAAAAGAGCCTTTAATCACATTCTTTACCATTTGCAATCATAAAATAGTCTAATATCTTCATTTTTTCAACATACGTTGCTATTACCCTCGACAACTAAAACTTTTGACATAGGAAAAGAGCCTTTAATCACATTCTTTACCATTTGCAATCATAAAATAGTCTAATATCTTCATTTTTTCCACAGACAAAGCTATTACCCTCGAAAACTAAAACTTTTGAAATAGGAAAAGAGCCTTTAATCACATTCTTTACCATGTGCAATCATAAAATTGTCTAATATCTTCATTTTTTAAACATACGTAGCTATTACCCGCGAAAACTAAAACTTTTGAAATAGGAAAAGAGGCTTTAATCACATTCTTTACCATGTGCAATCATAAAATAGTCTAATATCTTCATTTTTTCAACATACGTAGCTATTACCCTCGAAAACTAAAACTTTTGACATAGGAAAAGAGTCTTTAATCACATTCTTTACCATTTACAATCATAAAATAGTCTAATATCTTCATTTTTTCAACATACGTAGCTATTACCATTGAAAACTAAAACTTTTGACATAGGAAAAGAGCCTTTAATCTCATTCTTTAACATTTGCAATCATAAAATAGTCTAATATCTTCATTTTTTCAACATACGTAGCTATTACCCTCGAAAACTAAAACTTTTGACATAGGAAAAGAGCCTTTAATCACATTCTTTACCATTTGCAATCATAAAATAGTCTAATATCTTCATTTTTTCAACATACGTAGCTATTACCCTCGAAAACTAAAACTTTTGACATAGGAAAAGAGCCTTTAATCACATTCTTTACCATTTGCAATCATAAAATAGTCTGATATCTTCATTTTTTTCACATACGTAGCTATTACCCTCGAAAACTAAAACTTTTGACATAGGAAAAGAGCCTTTAATCACATTCTTTACCATTTGCAATCATAAAATAGTCTAATATCTTCATTTTTTCAACATACTTAGCTATTACCCTCGAAAACTAAAACTTTTGAAATATTAAAAGAGCCTTTAATCACATTCTTTACCATGTGCAATCATAAAATTGTCTAATATCTTCATTTTTTCCACATACGTAGCTATTACCCTCGAAAACTAAAACTTTTGAAATAGTAGAAGAGCCTGTAATCACATTCTTTACCATGTGCAATCATAAAATAGTCTAATATCTTCATTGTTCAACATACGTAGCTATTACTCTCGAAAACTAAAACTTTTGAAATAGGAAAAGAGCCTTTAAGCACTTTCTTTACCATGTGCAATCATAAAATAGTCTAATATCTTCATTTTTTCAACATACGTAGCTATTACCCTCGAAAACTAAAACTTTTGACATAGGAAAAGAGCCTTTAATCACATTCTTTACCATGTGCAATCATAAAATAGTCTAATATCTTCATTTTTTCAACATACGTAGCTATTACCCTCGACAACTAAAACTTTTGACATAGGAAAAGAGCCTTTAATCACATTCTTTACCATTTGCAATCATAAAATAGTCTATTATCTTCATTTTTTCAACATACGTAGCTATTACCCTCGAAAACTAAAACTTTTGAAATAGTAAAAGAGCCTTTAATCACATTCTTTACCATGTGCAATCATAAAATAGTCTAATATCTTCATTTTCTCAACATACGTAGCTATTACCCTCGAAAACTAAAACTTTTGAAATAGGAAAAGAGCCTTTAATCACATTCTTTACCATGTGCAATCATAAAATAGTCTACTATCTTCATTTTTTCAACATACGTAGCTATTACCCTCGAAAACTAGAACTTTTGACATTGGAAAAGAGCCTTTAATCACATTCTTTACCATTTGAAATCATAAAATAGTCTAATATCTTCATTTTTTCAAAATACGTAGCTATTACCCTAGAAAACTAAAACTTTTGACATAGGGAAAGAGCCTTTAATCACATTCTTTACCATTTGCAATCATAAAATTGTCTAATATCTTCATTGTTTCAACATACGTAGCTATTACCCTCGAAAACTAAAACTTTTTACATAGGAAAAGAGCCTTTAATCACATTCTTTACCAAGTGCAATCATAAGATTGTCTAATATCTTCATTTTTTCAACATACGTAGCTATTACCCTCGAAAACTAAAACTTTTGAAATAGGAAAAGAGCCTTTAATCACATTCTTTACCATTTGCAATCATAAAATAGTCTAATATCTTCATTTTTTCAACATACTTAGCTATTACCCTCGAAAACTAAAACTTTTGAAATATTAAAAGAGCCTTTAATCACATTCTTTACCATGTGCAATCATAAAATTGTCTAATATCTTCATTTTTTCCACATACGTAGCTATTACCCTCGAAAACTAAAACTTTTGAAATAGTAGAAGAGCCTGTAATCACATTCTTTACCATGTGCAATCATAAAATAGTCTAATATCTTCATTTTTCAACATACGTAGCTATTACCCTCGAAAACTAAAACTTTTGAAATAGGAAAAGAGCCTTTAATCACATTCTTTACCATGTGCAATCATAAAATAGTCTAATATCTTCATTTTTTCAACATACGTAGCTATTACCCTCGAAAACTAAAACTTTTGACATAGGAAAAGAGCCTTTAATCACATTCTTTACCATGTGCAATCATAAAATAGTCTAATATCTTCATTTTTTCAACATACGTAGCTATTACCCTCGACAACTAAAACTTTTGACATAGGAAAAGAGCCTTTAATCACATTCTTTACCATTTGCAATCATAAAATAGTCTATTATCTTCATTTTTTCAACATACGTAGCTATTACCCTCGAAAACTAAAACTTTTGAAATAGTAAAAGAGCCTTTAATCACATTCTTTACCATGTGCAATCATAAAATAGTCTAATATCTTCATTTTCTCAACATACGTAGCTATTACCCTCGAAAACTAAAACTTTTGAAATAGGAAAAGAGCCTTTAATCACATTCTTTACCATGTGCAATCATAAAATAGTCTACTATCTTCATTTTTTCAACATACGTAGCTATTACCCTCGAAAACTAGAACTTTTGACATAGGAAAAGAGCCTTTAATCACATTCTTTACCATTTGAAATCATAAAATAGTCTAATATCTTCATTTTTTCAAAATACGTAGCTATTACCCTAGAAAACTAAAACTTTTGACATAGGGAAAGAGCCTTTAATCACATTCTTTACCATTTGCAATCATAAAATTGTCTAATATCTTCATTGTTTCAACATACGTAGCTATTACCCTCGAAAACTAAAACTTTTTACATAGGAAAAGAGCCTTTAATCACATTCTTTACCAAGTGCAATCATAAGATTGTCTAATATCTTCATTTTTTCAACATACGTAGCTATTACCCTCGAAAACTAAAACTTTTGAAATAGGAAAAGAGCCTTTAATCACATTCTTTACCATGTGCAATCATAAAATAGTCTAATATCTTCATTTTTTCAACATACGTAGCTATTACCCTCAAAAACTAAAACTTTTGAAATAGGAAAAGAGCCTTTAATCACATTCTTTACCATTTGCAATCATAAAATAGTCTAATATCTACATTTTTTCAACATACGTAGCTATTACACTCGAAAACTAAAACTTTTGAAATAGGAAAAGAGCCTTTAATCACAATCTTTACCATTTGCAATCATAAAATAGTCTAATATCTTCATTTTTTCAACATACGTAGCTATTACCCTCGAAAACTAAAACTTTTGAAATAGGAAAAGAGCCTTTAATCACATTCTCTACCATTTGCAATCATAAAATAGTCTAATATCTTCATTTTTTCCACAGACAAAGCTATTACCCTCGAAAACTAAAACTTTTGAAATAGTAGAAGAGCCTTTAATCACATTCTTTACCATGTGCAATCATAAAATAGTCTAATATCTTCATTTTTCAACATACGTAGCTATTACCCTCGAAAACTAAAACTTTTGAAATAGGAAAAGAGCCTTTAATCACATTCTTTACCATGTGCAATCATAAAATAGTCTAATATCTTCATTTTTTCAACATACGTAGCTATTACCCTCGAAAACTAAAACTTTTGACATAGGAAAAGAGCCTTTAATCACATTCTTTACCATTTGCAATCATAAAATAGTCTAATATCTTCATTTTTTCAACATACGTAGCTATTACCCTCTAAAACTAAAACTTTTGACATAGGAAAAGAGCCTTTAATCACATTCTTTACCATTTAAAATCATAAAATAGTCTAATATCTTCATTTTTTCAACATACGTAGCTATTACCCTCGAAAACTAAAACTTTTGACATAGGAAAAGAGCCTTTAATCACATTCTTTACCATTTGCAATCATAAAATAGTCTAATATCTTAATTTTTCCAACATACGAAGCTATTACCCATGAAAACTAAAACTTTTGACATAGGAAAAGAGCCTTTAATCACATTCTTTACCATTTGCAATCATAAAATAGTCTAATATCTTCATTTTTTCAACATACGTAGCTATTACTCTCGAAAACTAAAACTTTTGACATAGGAAAAGAGCCTTTAATCACATTCTTTACCATTTGCAATCATAAAATAGTCTAATATCTTCATTTTTTCAACATACTTAGCTATTACCCTCGCAAACTAAAACTTTTGAAATATTAAAAGAGCCTTTAATCACATTCTTTAGCATGTGCAATCATAAAATTGTCTAATATCTTCATTTTTTCAACATACGTTGCTATTACCCTCGAAAACTAAAACTTTTGAAATAGTAAAAGAGCCTTTAATCACATTCTTTACCATGTGCAATCATAAAATAGTCTAATATCTTCATTTTTCAACATACGTAGCTATTACCCTCGAAAACTAAAACTTTTGAAATAGGAAAAGAGCCTTTAATCACATTCTTTACCATGTGCAATCATAAAATAGTCTAATATCTTCATTTTTTCAACATACGTAGCTATTACCCTCGAAAACTAAAACTTTTGACATAGGAAAAGAGCCTCTAATCACATTCTTTACCATTTGCAATCATAAAATAGTCTAATATCTTAATTTTTTCAACATACGTAGCTATTACCCTCGAAAACTAAAACTTTTGACATAGGAAAAGAGTCTTTAATCACATTCTTTACCATTTGCAATCATACAATTGTCTAATATCTTCATTTTTTCAACATACGTAGCTATTACCCTCGAAAACTAAAACTTTTGACATAAGAAAAGAGCCTTTAATCACATTCTTTACTATGTGCAATCATAAAATTGTCTAATATCTTCATTTTTTCAACATAAGTAGCTATTACCCTCGAAAACTAAAACTTTTGAAATAGGAAAAGAGCCTTTAATCACATTCTTTACCATGTGCAATCATAAAATAGTCTAATATCTTCATTTTTTCAACATACGTAGCTATTACCCTCGAAAACTAAAACTTTTGAAATAGGAAAAGAGCCTTTAATCACATTCTTTACCATGTGCAATCATAAAATTGTCTAATATCTTCATTTTTTCCACAGACAAAGCTCTTACCCCCAAAAACTAAAACTTTTGAAATAGGAAAAGAGCCTTTAATCACATTCTTTACCATTTGTAATAATAAAATAGTCGAATATATTCATTTTTTCAACATATATAGCTCTTACCCCCGAAAACTAAAACTTTTGACATAGGAAAAGAGCCTTTAATCACATTCTTTACCATGTGCAATCATAAAATTGTCTAATATCTTCATTTTTTCAACATACCTAGCTATTACCCTCGAAAACTAAAACTTTTGACATAGGAAAAGAGTCTTTAATCACATTCTTTACCATTTGCAATCATAAAATAGTCTAATATCTTCATTTTCTTAACATACGTAGCTATTACGCTCGAAAACTAAAACTTTTGACATAAGAAAAGAGCCTTTAATCACATTCTTTACCAGTTGCAATCATAAAATAATGTAATATCTTCATTTTTTCAACATACGTAGCTATTACCCTCGAAAACTAAAACTTTTGATATAGTAAAAGAGTCTTTAATCACATTCTTTACCATGTGCAATCATAAAATAGTCTAATATCTTCATTTTTTCAACATACGTAGCTATTACCCTCGAAAACTAGAACTTTTGACATAGGAAAAGAGCCTTTAATCACATTCTTTACCATTTGAAATCATAAAATAGTCTAATATCTTCATTTTTTCAACATACGTAGCTATTACCCTCGAAAACAAAAACTTTTGACATAGGAAAAGAGCCTTTAATCACATTCTTTTCCATTTGCAATCATAAAATTGTCTAATATCTTCATTGTTTCAACATACGTAGCTATTACCCTCGAAAACTAAAACTTTTTACATAGGAAAAGAGCCTTTAATCACATTCTTTACTATGTGCAATCATAAAATTGTCTAATATCTTCATTTTTTCAACATACGTAGCTATTACCCTCGAAAACTAAAACTTTTGAAATAGGAAAAGAGCTTTTAATCACATTCTTTACCATGTGCAATCATAAAATAGTCTAATATCTTCATTTTTTCAACATACGTAGCTATTACCCTCGACAACTAAAACTTTTGACATAGGAAAAGAGCTTTTAATCACATTCTTTACCATTTGCAATCATAAAATAGTCTAATATCTTCATTTTTTCCACAGACAAAGCTATTACCCTCGAAAACTAAAACTTTTGAAATAGGAAAAGAGCCTTTAATCACATTCTTTACCATGTGCAATCATAAAATTGTCTAATATCTTCATTTTTTCAACATACGTAGCTATTACCCTTGAAAACTAAAACTTTTGAAATAGGAAAAGAGCCTTTAATCACATTCTTTACCATGTGCAATCATAAAATAGTCTAATATCTTCATTTTTTCAACATACGTAGCTATTACCCTCGAAAACTAAAACTTTTGACATAGGAAAAGAGCCTTTAATCACATTCTTTACCATTTGCAATCATAAAATAGTCTAATATCTTCATTTTTTAAACATACGTAGCTATTACAATTGAAAACTAAAACTTTTGACATAGGAAAAGAGCCTTTAATCACATTCTTTACCATTTGCAATCATAAAATTGTCTAATATCTTCATTTTTTCAACATACGTAGCTATTACCCTCGAAAACTAAAACTTTTGACATAAGAAAAGAGCCTTTAATCACATTCTTTACCATGTGCAATCATAAAATTGTCTAATATCTTCAGTTTTTCAACATAAGTAGCTATTACCCTCGAAAACTAAAACTTTTGAAATAGGAAAAGAGCCTTTAATCACATTCTTTACCATGTGCAATCATTAAATAGTCTAATATCTTCATTTTTTCAACATACGTAGCTATTACCCTCGAAAACTAAAACTTTTGAAATAGGATAGAAGCCTTTAATCACATTCTTTACCATGTGCAATCATAAAATTGTCTAATATCTTCATTTTTTCCACAGACAAAGCTCTTACCCCCGAGAACTAAAACTTTTGAAATAGGAAAAGAGCCTTTAATCACATTCTTTACCATTTGCAATAATAAAATAGTCTAATATATTCATTTTTTCAACATACATAGCTCTTATCCCCGAAAACTAAAACTTTTGACATAGGAAAAGAGCCTTTAATCACATTCTTTACCATGTGCAATCATAAAATTGTCTAATATCTTCATTTTTTCAACATACGTAGCTATTACCCTCGAAAACTAAAACTTTTGAAATAGGAAACGAGCCTTTAATCAGATTCTTTACCATGTGCAATCATAAAATTGTCTAATATATTCATTTTTTCATCATACGTAGCTATTAGGGGAGAGTCGGGTAAGACGGACCCCATTTTGGTTTTTCGTCTGCGGAAGAGGTTGGAAACAAGCAACGACTGACGAAAGGTGTCTAACTTGTCCCCAAAACATTGAGTTACGTAAAGAAACCTTCTTCACACATAAATCAGCCGTATTTCCGGGCCCAGATAAAAAAAACTGAAGTTGGTCAAAAGGTCCATCTTGCCCACCCCATAGGATAAGATGGACCAGCCCTTTGGGCAAGACGGACCCAATTGCTCAAAAAGATTGATTGTCTCTAAACAATTTTATTTCGAATACTTAAAATACTAGTAGTAAGTAAAAAAGTAAAAAGTTAGCAAATAACTATATTTAAACACTGTACGAGGCCAAAACTACGTGAAAAACGAACTGAGCCGACTGTCTCGTCGTTTCGCCCGAAGGGGTCGGTTTTGGCAGCTTCATGATGACCTCTTCTTTTCGCACGAAGCTCATCTCTTCAGTTGCCGTGAATTTGCTCGATGGAGCTAATCACTTCCAAAACTGAACTTGGAAACCATCAGATTCACAATCACACACAACTCCAACATAATTCCTGAAGCTCTTCTTGGTCGGCACTTTCACAACCAGGAAATCCCCACTTTTTGGTTCGGTTCCATCAAGAAACTCCTCCTCCTCTGACCCATCCAAATGCAAGCTGTCACCACTTTCATCATCCAGCGCGATATGTTCATCGAAGCTGTCTTCCCCGTTCCCAGGCTGTTTGGAGAGGTTTCTCTTTTCAGGCCGTTTTCTTTGAGCTTTCTTTTCTGATTTTTTTTCTTTTCAACTCAAATTCTTCTTCCAGTCTGTTTTTTTCAGGTGTGTTCGTCAGAATTTTGGACTTTGTTCTTTTCCTAGACGTTTTTCCGTCTCTTGCATAGAAACTCGCCTTAGGGTGAGGACGAACCGACTCTGGAGTCACTGGCATAGTCGCAGAAATCACTGAGCTACTGGTAGTTGGCAGCACGTCGTTATTCAAGCTCTCGTCGCCAGGGCTGGTTGATGGAACTGCAGACTGGCCTGTCATAGGAGACGTCTCTGGTGCTGGTCGGTCTGTCACAAAGGCGCTGAGAAAGTCGTGATCTTGGAAAACGTTCCTATTGAAAGGGTATATTCCTGTTTTTTGGAACTCGCTTAGTACGTTTTCCATGACGAAAGCTCTTGGAAAAGCGATTCCAACGAATATTCCGATTTCTTAAATGGTAATCCTCCTGTTTGGGTTCGAAATCATCCACGAGTTAGCTGCTTCATTGTAGTATCGCTTGAATGGCCCATAAACAGCAACATCAAGAGGCTGCAGCTTGTGACTGCAATGTGGCGGAAGCGTTAAAACGTCAATGCCGTTTTCTCTGCAAAGATTAACCACGTTCAATGAGACGTGCGAATCATGGTTATCCATAATCAGCAGAAGTCGATTTGTGGGCGAGCAACTGGTTTGGGAGATCAGATGGCGTATCATATCCGGGAAGATTTCGGCTGTCATCCATCCAGACGGCTGGCATTTTCCTGTGCTTCCAGGGGGCGTGCCATTGGGAAAACTTTGAAGCCAGTTCACTCGTGGAAAGACAAAGAAAGGGGCTATCGACTGGCCAGCTGCGTTGATACACCCTACGACTGTTACCAGCGTCCCTCGCTCAGCCGAAGTAATGCGTCCAACTTGCTTTGATCCCTTTTCTGCAACCACCTTTGGTGTCTTGTGAACGGTGGTTACTCCAGTCTCATCAAGATTATATATTCTATTCGGCGGATACTTGTGCTTTATAAGCAGCTCTTCTAAATTATTGAAGAATTCGCTGACATTCGTCCTGTTGAAGCTGATGGCTCTGGCAAGGCTTGTCGCTTCGGAGGACCTTAGGGAAAGCCCAACACGACTCATAAAGCTATTCATCCAGTCTTTTCCTGCACACTTATTTTCAGTCCAGTTCTTCGGCATATTCTTCCCTTTGGCCTGGGCATATTCATATGCAAGCTGACCTGCTTCCTTTTTCGTAAGTCCATGATGCATGTGCTGTGCCGTGATCATATAGTCCTTCAGAAGTATCTCTTCGTTTGCTGAGAACACACTTTTAAAGTTGAAGGTAGTTGCCAACTCCACTGATTGGGGATCTTCTGCTGCGTCGAGTTTTGCAACTGCTGTTCGCACTGTGCTTCGTGGCAAACCAACCTCTTTCGAAACTTTGCGAAGCGGCGAACCAGATTTAACTCGCATAGCAGCTGCTCTAAGTAATTCCTGGTCATGGAAACCGCGGGTGGTTTTCCTAGTATACTTTCCCATTCTGCAAAAGAGAGACAGCTTAATATATTTCTAATTGACATGCGGGAACAATAAATGCAACACAATATTCACAAAATACGTAAAAAATAATAACTTCGAAAAAGATCCCAGATGACAGGGGGCAAGACGGACCGGTCCGTCTTACCCGCTGTCTCTGTGGTCCATCTTACCCTAAACCTGCTTTTTCGGAATAGTTAAAAATTATAACATAAGATGGCACTGCAATGAAAAAAATTAATGTCTCACACACTCTCCTAGACCTCCATATTTGTAAGAAAAATTACCACAGTATAAAACAGAACATTAGAAACACCAGAAAAGAAAAACATTTACCTCAAAAGCCGGTTTCGAGAATGTGAAAACGAATAAAAATATTTTTCTCGAAGACAAGATTTGCTTCAACTCTCGGACTTCGCTCCGAAACTTGCCACTAGATGGCCGTTGTTTCTAGCTCTACAAGTGATAAAAAGGTGACGCTCAAATCGAGCAATGACAAAAGGTCCGTCTTGCCCCCCGGTCCGTCTTACCCGACTCTCCCCTACCCTCGAAAACTAAAACTTTTGAAATAGGAAAAGAGCCTTTAATCACATTCTTTACCATTTGCAATCATAAAATAGTCTAATATCTTCATTTTTTCAACATACGTTGCTATTACCCTCGACAACTAAAACTTTTGACATAGGAAAAGAGCCTTTAATCACATTCTTTACCATTTGCAATCATAAAATAGTCTAATATCTTCATTTTTTCCACAGACAAAGCTATTACCCTCGAAAACTAAAACTTTTGAAATAGGAAAAGAGCCTTTAATCACATTCTTTACCATGTGCAATCATAAAATTGTCTAATATCTTCATTTTTTAAACATACGTAGCTATTACCCGCGAAAACTAAAACTTTTGAAATAGGAAAAGAGCCTTTAATCACATTCTTTACCATGTGCAATCATAAAATAGTCTAATATCTTCATTTTTTCAACATACGTAGCTATTCCCCTCGAAAACTAAAACTTTTGACATAGGAAAAGAGCCTTTAATCACATTCTTTACCATTTGCAATCATAAAATAGTCTAATATCTTCATTTTTTCAACATACGTAGCTATTACCATTGAAAACTAAAACTTTTGACATAGGAAAAGAGCCTTTAATCTCATTCTTTACCATTTGCAATCATAAAATAGTCTAATATCTTCATTTTTTCAACATACGTAGCTATTACCCTCGAAAACTAAAACTTTTGACATAGGAAAAGAGCCTTTAATCACATTCTTTACCATTTGCAATCATAAAATAGTCTGATATCTTCATTTTTTTCAACATACGTAGCTATTACCCTCGAAAACTAAAACTTTTGACATAGGAAAAGAGCCTTTAATCACATTCTTTACCATTTGCAATCATAAAATAGTCTAATATCTTCATTTTTTCAACATACTTAGCTATTACCCTCGAAAACTAAAACTTTTGAAATATTAAAAGAGCCTTTAATCACATTCTTTACCATGTGCAATCATAAAATTGTCCAATATCTTCATTTTTTCCACATACGTAGCTATTACCCTCGAAAACTAAAACTTTTGAAATAGTAGAAGAGCCTTTAATCACATTCTTTACCATGTGCAATCATAAAATAGTCTAATATCTTCATTTTTCAACATACGTAGCTATTACCCTCGAAAACTAAAACTTTTGAAATAGGAAAAGAGCCTTTAATCACATTCTTTACCATGTGCAATCATAAAATAGTCTAATATCTTCATTTTTTCAACATACGTAGCTATTACCCTCGAAAACTAAAACTTTTGACATAGGAAAAGAGCCTTTAATCACATTCTTTACCATGTGCAATCATAAAATAGTATAATATCTTCATTTTTTCAACATACGTAGCTATTACCCTCGACAACTAAAACTTTTGACATAGGAAAAGAGCCTTTAATCACATTCTTTACCATTTGCAATCATAAAATAGTCTAATATCTTCATTTTTTCCACAGACAAAGCTCTTACCCCCGAAAACTAAAACTTTTGAAATAGGAAAAGAGCCTTTAATCACATTCTTTACCATTTGCAATCATAAAATAGTCTAATATCTTCATTTTTTCAACATGCGTAGCTATTACCCTCGAAAACTAAAACTTTTGAAATAGTAAAAGAGCCTTTAATCACATTCTTTACCATGTGCAATCATAAAATAGTCTAATATCTTCATTTTCTCAACATACGTAGCTATTACCCTCGAAAACTAAAACTTTTGAAATAGGAAAAGAGCCTTTAATCACATTCTTTACCATGTGCAATCATAAAATAGTCTACTATCTTCATTTTTTCAACATACGTAGCTATTACCCTCGAAAACTAGAACTTTTGACATAGGAAAAGAGCCTTTAATCACATTCTTTACCATTTGAAATCATAAAATAGTCTAATATCTTCATTTTTTCAACATACGTAGCTATTACCCTCGAAAACTAAAACTTTTGACATAGGAAAAGAGCCTTTAATCACATTCTTTACCATTTGCAATCATAAAATTGTCTAATATCTTCATTGTTTCAACATACGTAGCTATTACCCTCGAAAACTAAAACTTTTCACATAGGAAAAGAGCCTTTAATCACATTCTTTACCAAGTGCAATCATAAAATTGTCTAATATCTTCATTTTTTCAACATACGTAGCTATTACCCTCGAAAACTAAAACTTTTGAAATAGGAAAAGAGCCTTTAATCACATTCTTTACCATGTGCAATCATAAAATAGTCTAATATCTTCATTTTTTCAACATACGTAGCTATTACCCTCGAAAACTAAAACTTTTGAAATAGGAAAAGAGCCTTTAATCACATTCTTTACCATTTGCAATCATAAAATAGTCTAATATCTTCATTTTTTCAACATACGTAGCTATTACACTCGAAAACTAAAACTTTTGAAATAGGAAAAGAGCCTTTAATCACATTCTTTACCATTTGCAATCATAAAATAGTCTAATATCTTCATTTTTTCAACATACGTAGCTATTACCCTCGAAAACTAAAACTTTTGAAATAGGAAAAGAGCCTTTAATCACATTCTTTACCATTTGCAATCATAAAATAGTCTAATATCTTCATTTTTCAACATGCGTAGCTATTACCCTCGAAAACTAAAACTTTTAAAATAGGAAAAGAGCCTTTAATCACATTCTTTATCATGTGTAATCATAAAATAGTCTAATATCTTCATTTTTTCAACATACGTAGCTATTACCCTCGAAAACTAAAACTTTTGACAAAGGAAAAGATCCTTTAATCACATTCTTTACCATGTGCAATCAAAAAATTGTCTAATATCTTCATTTTTTCCACAGACAAAGCTATTACACTCGAAAACTAAAACTTTTGAAATTAGAAAAGAGCCTTTAATCACATTCTTTACCAATTGCAATCATAAAATAGTCTAATATCTTCATTTTTTCAACATACGTAGCTATTACCCTCGAAAACTAAAACTTTTGACATAGGAAAAGAGCCTTTAATCACATTCTTTACCATTTGCAATCATAAAATAGTCTAATATCTTCATTTTTTCAACATACGTAGCTATTACCCTCGAAAACTAAAACTTTTGACATAGGAAAAGAGCCTTTAATCACATTCTTTACCATTTAAAATCATAAAATAGTCTAATATCTTCATTTTTTCAACATACGTAGCTATTACCCTCGAAAACTAAAACTTTTTACATAGGAAAAGAGCCTTTAATCACATTCTTTACCAAGTGCAATCATAAAATTGTCTAATATCTTCATTTTTTCAACATACGTAGCTATTACCCTCGAAAACTAAAACTTTTGAAATAGGAAAAGAGCCTTTAATCACATTCTTTACCATTTGCAATCATAAAATAGTCTAATATCTTCATTTTTTTTAACATACGTAGCTATTACGCACGAAAACTAAAACTTTTGACATAGGAAAAGAGCCTTTAATCACATTCTTTACCAGTTGCAATCATAAAATAGTGTAATATCTTCATTTTTTCAACATACGTAGCTATTACCCTCGAAAACTAAAACTTTTGATAAAGTAAAAGAGCCTTTAATCACATTCTTTACCATGTGCAATCATAAAATAGTCTAATATCTTCATTTTTTCAACATACGTAGCTATTACCCTCGAAAACTAAAACTTTTGAAATAGGAAAAGAGCCTTTAATCACATTCTTTACCATGTGCAATCATAAAATAGTCTACTATCTTCATTTTTTCAACATAAGTAGCTATTACCCTCGAAAACTAGAACTTTTGACATAGGAAAAGAGCCTTTAATCACATTCTTTTCCATTTGCAATCATAAAATTGTCTAATATCTTCATTTTTTCAACATACGTAGCTATTACCCTCGAAAACTAAAACTTTTTACATAGGAAAAGAGCCTTTAATCACATTCTTTACCATGTGCAATCATAAAATTGTCTAATATCTTCATTTTTTCAACATACGTAGCTATTACCCTCGAAAACTAAAACTTTTGAAATAGGAAAAGAGCTTTTAATCACATTCTTTACCATGTGCAATCATAAAATAGTCTAATATCTTCATTTTTTCAACATACGTAGCTATTACGCTCGAAAACTAAAACTTTTGAAATAGGAAAAGAGCCTTTAATCACATTCTTTACCATTTGCAATCATAAAATAGTCTAATATCTTCATTTTTTCAACATACGTAGCTATTACACTCGAAAACTAAAACTTTTGAAATAGGAAAAGAGCCTTTAATCACATTCTTTACCATTTGCAATCATAAAATAGTCTAATATCTTCATTTTTTCAACATACGTAGCTATTAGCCTCGAAAACTAAAACTTTTGAAATAGGAAAAGAGCCTTTAATCACATTCTTTACCATTTGCAATCATAAAATAGTCTAATATCTTCATTTTTTCAACATACGTAGCTATTACCCTCGAAAACTAAAACTTTTAAAATAGGAAAAGAGCCTTTAATCATATTCTTTACCATGTGCAATCATAAAATAGTCTAATATCTTCATTTTTTCAACATACGTAGCTATTACCCTCGAAAACTAAAACTTTTGACATAGGAAAAGAGCCTTTAATCACATTCTTTACCATGTGCAATCATAAAATTGTCTAATATCTTCATTTTTTCCACAGACAAAGCTATTACCCTCGAAAACTAAAACTTTTGAAATATGAAAAGAGCCTTTAATCACATTCTTTACCAATTGCAATCATAAAATAGTCTAATATCTTCATTTTTTCAACATACGTAGCTATTACCCCTCGAAAACTAAAACTTTTGACATAGGAAAAGAGCCTTTAAATCACATTCTTTACCATTTGCAATCATAAAATAGTCTAATATCTTCATTTTTTCAACATACGTAGCTATTACCCTCGAAAACTAAAACTTTTGACATAGGAAAAGAGCCTTTGATCACATTCTTTACCATTTGCAATCATAAAATAGTCTAATATCTTCATTTTTTCAACATACGTAGCTATTACCCTCGACAACTAAAACTTTTGACATAGGAAAAGAGCCTTTAATCACATTCTTTACCATGTGCAATCATAAAATTGTCTAATATCTTCATTTTTTCAACATAAGTAGCTATTACCCTCGAAAACTAAAACTTTTGAAAAAGGAAAAGAGCCTTTAATCACATGCTTTACCATGTGCAATCATAAAATAGTCTAATATCTTCATTTTTTCAACAGACAAAGCTATTACCCTCGAAAACCAAAACTTTTGAAATAGGAAAAGAGCCTTTATCACATTCTTTACCATGTGCAATCATAAAATTGTCTAATATCTTCATTTTTTCAACATACGTAGCTATTACCCTTGAAAACTAAAACTTTTGACATAGGAAAAGAGCCTTTAATCACATTCTTTACCATGTGCAATCATAAAATTGTCTAATATCTTCATTTTTTCCACAGACAAAGCTATTACCCTCGAAAACTAAAACTTTTGAAATATGAAAAGAGCCTTTAATCACATTCTTTACCAATTGCAATCATAAAATAGTCTAATATCTTCATTTTTTCAACATACGTAGCTATTACCCTCAAAAACTAAAACTTTTGACATAGGAAAAGAGCCTTTAATCACATTCTTTACCATTTGCAATCATAAAATAGTCTAATATCTTCATTTTTTCAACATACGTAGCTATTACCCTCGAAAACTAAAACTTTTGACATAGGAAAAGAGCCTTTGATCACATTCTTTACCATTTGCAATCATAAAATAGTCTAATATCTTCATTTTTTCAACATACGTAGCTATTACCCCTCGACAACTAAAACTTTTGACATAGGAAAAGAGCCTTTAATCACATTCTTTACCATGTGCAATCATAAAATTGTCTAATATCTTCATTTTTTCAACATAAGTAGCTATTACCCTCGAAAACTAAAACTTTTGAAAAAGGAAAAGAGCCTTTAATCACATGCTTTACCATGTGCAATCATAAAATAGTCTAATATCTTCATTTTTTCAACAGACAAAGCTATTACCCTCGAAAACTAAAACTTTTGAAATAGGAAAAGAGCCTTTAATCACATTCTTTACCATGTGCAATCATAAAATTGTCTAATATCTTCATTTTTTTCAACATACGTAGCTATTACCCTTGAAAACTAAAACTTTTGAAATAGGAAAAGAGCCTTTAATCACATTCTTTACCATGTGCAATCATAAAATAGTCTAATATCTTCATTTTTCAACATACGTAGCTATTACCCTCGAAAACTAAAACTTTTGACATAGGAAAAGAGCCTTTAATCACATTCTTTACCATTTGCAATCATAAAATAGTCTAATATCTTCATTTTTTCAACATACGTACGTATTACCATTGAAAACTAAAACTTTTGACATAGGAAAAGAGCCTTTAATCACATTCTTTACCATTTGCAATCATAAAATTGTCTAATATCTTCATTTTTTCAACATACGTAGCTATTACCCTCCAAAACTAAAACTTTTGACATAAGAAAAGAGCCTTTAATCACATTCTTTAACATGTGCAATCATAAAATTGTCTAATATCTTCATTTTTTCAACATAAGTAGCTATTACCCTCGAAAACTAAAACTTTTAAAATAGGAAAAGAGCCTTTAATCACATTCTTTACCATGTGCAATCATAAAATAGTCTAATATCTTCATTTTTCAACATACGTAGCTATTACCCTCGAAAACTAAAACTTTTGACATAGGAAAAGAGCCTTTAATCACATTCTTTACCAGTTGCAATCATAAAATAGTGTAATATCTTCATTTTTTTAACATACGTAGCTATTACCCTCGAAAACTAAAACTTTTGTAATAGGAAAAGAGCCTTTAATCACATTCTTACCATTTGCAATCATAAAATAGTCTAATATCTTCATTTTTTCCACAGACAAAGCTATTACCCTCGAAAACTAAAACTTTTGAAATAGGAAACGAGCCTTTAATCACATTTCTTTACCATGTGCAATCATAAAATTGTCTAATATCTTCATTTTTTCCACAGACAAAGCTCTTACCCCCGAAAACTAAAACTTTTGAAATAGGAAAAGAGCCTTTAATCACATTCTTTACCATTTGCAATAATAAAATAGTCTAATATATTCATTTTTTCAACATACATAGCTCTTACCCCCGAAAACTAAAACTTATGACATAGGAAAAGAGCCTTTAATCACATTCTTTACCATGTGCAATCATAAAATTGTCTAATATCTTCATTTTTTCAACATACGTAGCTATTACCCTCGAAAACTAAAACTTTTGAAATCGGAAAAGAGCCTTTAATCACATTCTTTACCATTTGCAATCATAAAATAGTCTAATATCTTCATTTTTTTAACATACTTAGCTATTACCCTCGAAAACTAAAACTTTTGACATAGGAAAAGAGCCTTTAATCACATTCTTTACCAGTTGCAATCATAAAATAGTGTAATATCTTCATTTTTTTAACATACGTAGCTATTACCCTCGAAAACTAAAACTTTTGTAATAGGAAAAGAGCCTTTAATCACATTCTTACCATTTGCAATCATAAAATAGTCTAATATCTTCATTTTTTCCACAGACAAAGCTATTACCCTCGAAAACTAAAACTTTTGAAATAGGAAACGAGCCTTTAATCACATTCTTTACCATGTGCAATCATAAAATTGTCTAATATATTCATTTTTTCAAAATACGTAGCTATTACCCTCGAAAACTAAAACTTTTGAAATAGGAAAAGAGCCTTTAATCACATTCTTTACCATGTGCAATCAAAAAATAGTCTAATATCTTCATTTTTTCAACATACGTAGCTCTTACCCTCGAAAAATAAAACTTTTGACATAGGAAAAGAGCCTTTAATCACATTCTTTACCATTTGCAATCATAAAATTCTCTAATATCTTAATTTTTTCAACATACGTTGCTATTACCCTCGACAACTAAAACTTTTGACATAGGAAAAGAGCCTTTAATCACATTCTTTACAATTTGCAATCATAAAATAGTCTAATATCTTCATTTTTTCCACAGACAAAGCTATTACCCTCGAAAACTAAAACTTTTGAAATAGAAAAAGAGCCTTTAATCACATTCTTTACCATTTGCAATCATAAAATAGTCTAATATCTTCATTTTTTCAACATACGTAGCTATTACCCTCGAAAACTAAAACTTTTGAAATAGGAAAAGAGCCTTTAATCACATTCTTTACCATTTGCAATCATAAAATAGTCTAATATCTTCATTTTTTCAACATACGTAGCTATTACCCTCGACAACTAAAACATTTGACATAGGAAAAGAGCCTTTAATCACATTCTTTACCATGTGCAATCATAAAATAGTCTAATATCTTCATTTTTTCAACATACGTAGCTATTACCATTGAAAACTAAAACTTTTGACAAAGGAAAAGAGCCTTTAATCACATTCTTTACCATTTGCAATCACAAAATAGTCTAATATCTTCATTTTTTCAACATACGTAGCTATTACCATTGAAAACTAAAACTTTTGACATAGGAAAAGAGCCTTTAATCACATTCTTTACCATTTGCAATCATAAAATAGTCTAATATCTTCATTTTTT
>NW_027065591.1:0-21422 GCF_032884065.1 Artemia franciscana | reverse complement strand
GTTGAAAAAATGAAGATATTAGACTATTTTATGATTGCAATGGTAAAGAATGTGATTAAAGGCTCTTTTCCTATTTCAAAAGTTTTAGTTTTCGAGGGTAATAGCTACGTATGTTGAAAAAATGAAGATATTAGACTATTTTATGATTGCAAATGGTAAAGAATGTGATTAAAGGCTCTTTTCCTATTTCAAAAGTTTTAGTTTTCGAGGGTAATAGCTACGTATGTTGAAAAAATGAAGATATTAGACTATTTTATGATTGCACATGGTAAAGAATGTGATTAAAGGCTCTTTTCCTATTTCAAAAGTTTTAGTTTTCGAGGGTAATAGCTACGTATGTTGAAAAAATGAAGATATTAGACTATTTTATGATTGCACATGGTAAAGAATGTGATTAAAGGCTCTTTTCCTATTTCAAAAGTTTTAGTTTTCGAGGGTAATAGCTACGTATGTTGAAAAAATGAAGATATTAGACTATTTTATTATTGCAAATGGTAAAGAATATGATTAAAGGCTCTTTTCCTATTTCAAAAGTTTTAGTTTTCGAGGGTAATAGCTACGTATGTTGAAAAAATGAAGATATTAGACTATTTTATGATTGCAAATGGTAAAGAATATGATTAAAGGCTCTTTTCCTATTTCAAAAGTTTTAGTTTTCGAGGGTAATAGCTACGTATGTTGAAAAAATGAAGATATTAGACTATTTTATGATTGCAAATGGTAAAGAATGTGATTAAAGGCTCTTTTCCTATTCAAAAGTTTTAGTTTTCGAGGGTAATAGCTACGTATGTTGAAAAATGAAGATATTAGACTATTTTATGATTGCACATGGTAAAGAATGTGATTAAAGGCTCTTTTCCTATTTCAAAAGTTTTAGTTTTCGAGGGTAATAGCTACGTATGTTGAAAAAATGAAGATATTAGACTATTTTATGATTGCAATGGTAAAGAATGTGATTAAAGGCTCTTTTCCTATTTCAAAAGTTTTAGTTTTCGAGGGTAATAGCTACGTATGTTGAAAAAATGAAGATATTAGACTATTTTATGATTGCAAATGGTAAAGAATGTGATTAAAGGCTCTTTTCCTGTTTCAAAAGTTTTAGTTTTCGAGGGTAATAGCTACGTATGTTGAAAAAATGAAGATATTAGACTATTTTATGATTGCACATGGTAAAGAATGTGATTAAAGGCTCTTTTCCTATTTCAAAAGTTTTAGTTTTCGAGGGTAATAGCTACGTATGTTGAAAAAATGAAGATATTAGACTATTTTATGATTGCACATGGTAAAGAATGTGATTAAAGGCTCTTTTCCTATTCAAAAGTTTTAGTTTTCGAGGGTAATAGCTACGTATGTTGAAAAAATGAAGATATTAGACTATTTTATGATTGCACATGGTAAAGAATGTGATTAAAGGCTCTTTTCCTATTTCAAAAGTTTTAGTTTTCGAGGGTAATAGCTACGTATGTTGAAAAAATGAAGATATTAGACTATTTTATGATTGCACATGGTAAAGAATGTGATTAAAGGCTCTTTTCCTATTTCAAAAGTTTTAGTTTTCGAGGGTAATAGCTACGTATGTTGAAAAAATGAAGATATTAGACTATTTTATGATTGCACATGGTAAAGAATGTGATTAAAGGCTCTTTTCCTATTTCAAAAGTTTTAGTTTTCGAGGGTAATAGCTACGTATGTTGAAAAAATGAAGATATTAGACTATTTTATGATTGCACATGGTAAAGAATGTGATTAAAGGCTCTTTTCCTATTTCAAAAGTTTTAGTTTTCGAGGGTAATAGCTACGTATGTTGAAAAAATGAAGATATTAGACTATTTTATGATTGCAAATGGTAAAGAATGTGATTAAAGGCTCTTTTCCTATGTCAAAAGTTTTAGTTTTCGAGGGTAATAGCTACGTATGTTGAAAAAATGAAGATATTAGACTATTTTATGATTGCAAATGGTAAAGAATGTGATTAAAGGCTCTTTTCCTATTTCAAAAGTTTTAGTTTTCGAGGGTAATAGCTACGTATGTTGAAAAAATGAAGATATTAGACTATTTTATGATTGCAACATGGTAAAGAATGTGATTAAAGGCTCTTTTCCTATTTCAAAAGTTTTAGTTTTCGAGGGTAATAGCTACGTATGTTGAAAAAATGAAGATATTAGACTATTTTATGATTGCAAATGGTAAAGAATGTGATTAAAGGCTCTTTTCCTATTTCAAAAGTTTTAGTTTTCGAGGGTAATAGCTACGTATGTTGAAAAAATGAAGATATTAGACTATTTTATGATTGCAAATGGTAAAGAATGTGATTAAAGGCTCTTTTCCTATTTCAAAAGTTTTAGTTTTCGAGGGTAATAGCTACGTATGTTGAAAAAATGAAGATATTAGACTATTTTATGATTGCAATGGTAAAGAATGTGATTAAAGGCTCTTTTCCTATTTCAAAAGTTTTAGTTTTCGAGGGTAATAGCTACGTATGTTGAAAAAATGAAGATATTAGACTATTTTATGATTGCACATGGTAAAGAATGTGATTAAAGGCTCTTTTCCTATTTCAAAAGTTTTAGTTTTCGAGGGTAATAGCTACGTATGTTGAAAAAATGAAGATATTAGACTATTTTATGATTGCACATGGTAAAGAATGTGATTAAAGGCTCTTTTCCTATTTCAAAAGTTTTAGTTTTCGAGGGTAATAGCTACGTATGTTGAAAAAATGAAGATATTAGACTATTTTATGATTGCACATGGTAAAGAATGTGATTAAAGGCTCTTTTCCTATTTCAAAAGTTTTAGTTTTCGAGGGTAATAGCTACGTATGTTGAAAAAATGAAGATATTAGACTATTTTATGATTGCAAATGGTAAAGAATGTGATTAAAGGCTCTTTTCCTATTTCAAAAGTTTTAGTTTTCGAGGGTAATAGCTACGTATGTTGAAAAAATGAAGATATTAGACTATTTTATGATTGCAAATGGTAAAGAATGTGATTAAAGGCTCTTTTCCTATTTCAAAAGTTTTAGTTTTCGAGGGTAATAGCTACGTATGTTGAAAAAATGAAGATATTAGACTATTTTATGATTGCACATGGTAAAGAATGTGATTAAAGGCTCTTTTCCTATTTCAAAAGTTTTAGTTTTCGAGGGTAATAGCTACGTATGTTGAAAAAATGAAGATATTAGACTATTTTATGATTGCACATGGTAAAGAATGTGATTAAAGGCTCTTTTCCTATTTCAAAAGTTTTAGTTTTCGAGGGTAATAGCTACGTATGTTGAAAAAATGAAGATATTAGACTATTTTATGATTGCAAATGGTAAAGAATGTGATTAAAGGCTCTTTTCCTATTTCAAAAGTTTTAGTTTTCGAGGGTAATAGCTACGTATGTTGAAAAAATGAAGATATTAGACTATTTTATGATTGCAAATGGTAAAGAATGTGATTAAAGGCTCTTTTCCTATTTCAAAAGTTTTAGTTTTCGAGGGTAATAGCTACGTATGTTGAAAAAATGAAGATATTAGACTATTTTATGATTGCACATGGTAAAGAATGTGATTAAAGGCTCTTTTCCTATTTCAAAAGTTTTAGTTTTCGAGGGTAATAGCTACGTATGTTGAAAAAATGAAGATATTAGACTATTTTATGATTGCACATGGTAAAGAATGTGATTAAAGGCTCTTTTCCTATTTCAAAAGTTTTAGTTTTCGAGGGTAATAGCTACGTATGTTGAAAAAATGAAGATATTAGACTATTTTATGATTGCACATGGTAAAGAATGTGATTAAAGGCTCTTTTCCTATTTCAAAAGTTTTAGTTTTCGAGGGTAATAGCTACGTATGTTGAAAAAATGAAGATATTAGACTATTTTATGATTGCAAATGGTAAAGAATGTGATTAAAGGCTCTTTTCCTATTTCAAAAGTTTTAGTTTTCGAGGGTAATAGCTACGTATGTTGAAAAAATGAAGATATTAGACTATTTTATGATTGCACATGGTAAAGAATGTGATTAAAGGCTCTTTTCCTATTTCAAAAGTTTTAGTTTTCGAGGGTAATAGCTACGTATGTTGAAAAAATGAAGATATTAGACTATTTTATGATTGCAAATGGTAAAGAATGTGATTAAAGGCTCTTTTCCTATTTCAAAAGTTTTAGTTTTCGAGGGTAATAGCTACGTATGTTGAAAAAATGAAGATATTAGACTATTTTATGATTGCAAATGGTAAAGAATGTGATTAAAGGCTCTTTTCCTATTTCAAAAGTTTTAGTTTTCGAGGGTAATAGCTACGTATGTTGAAAAAATGAAGATATTAGACTATTTTATGATTGCAATGGTAAAGAATGTGATTAAAGGCTCTTTTCCTATTTCAAAAGTTTTAGTTTTCGAGGGTAATAGCTACGTATGTTGAAAAAATGAAGATATTAGACTATTTTATGATTGCAATGGTAAAGAATGTGATTAAAGGCTCTTTTCCTATTTCAAAAGTTTTAGTTTTCGAGGGTAATAGCTACGTATGTTGAAAAAATGAAGATATTAGACTATTTTATGATTGCAAATGGTAAAGAATGTGATTAAAGGCTCTTTTCCTATTTCAAAAGTTTTAGTTTTCGAGGGTAATAGCTACGTATGTTGAAAAAATGAAGATATTAGACTATTTTATGATTGCATGGTAAAGAATGTGATTAAAGGCTCTTTTCCTATTTCAAAAGTTTTAGTTTTCGAGGGTAATAGCTACGTATGTTGAAAAAATGAAGATATTAGACTATTTTATGATTGCAACATGGTAAAGAATGTGATTAAAGGCTCTTTTCCTATTTCAAAAGTTTTAGTTTTCGAGGGTAATAGCTACGTATGTTGAAAAAATGAAGATATTAGACAATTTTATGATTGCAAATGGTAAAGAATGTGATTAAAGGCTCTTTTCCTATTTCAAAAGTTTTAGTTTTCGAGGGTAATAGCTACGTATGTTGAAAAAATGAAGATATTAGACTATTTTATGATTGCAAATGGTAAAGAATGTGATTAAAGGCTCTTTTCCTATTTCAAAAGTTTTAGTTTTCGAGGGTAATAGCTACGTATGTTGAAAAAATGAAGATATTAGACTATTTTATATTGCACATGGTAAAGAATGTGATTAAAGGCTCTTTTCCTATTTCAAAAGTTTTAGTTTTCGAGGTAATAGCTACGTATGTTGAAAAAATGAAGATATTAGACTATTTTATGATTGCACATGGTAAAGAATGTGATTAAAGGCTCTTTTCCTATTTCAAAAGTTTTAGTTTTCGAGGGTAATAGCTACGTATGTTGAAAAAATGAAGATATTAGACTATTTTATGATTGCACATGGTAAAGAATGTGATTAAAGGCTCTTTTCCTATGTCAAAAGTTTTAGTTTTCGAGGGTAATAGCTACGTATGTTGTAAAAATGAAGATATTAGACTATTTTATGATTGCACATGGTAAAGAATGTGATTAAAGGCTCTTTTCCTATTTCAAAAGTTTTAGTTTTCGAGGGTAATAGCTACGTATGTTGAAAAAATGAAGATATTAGACTATTTTATGATTGCAAATGGTAAAGAATGTGATTAAAGGCTCTTTTCCTATTTCAAAAGTTTTAGTTTTCGAGGGTAATAGCTACGTATGTTGAAAAAATGAAGATATTAGACTATTTTATGATTGCACATGGTAAAGAATGTGATTAAAGGCTCTTTTCCTATTTCAAAAGTTTTAGTTTTCGAGGGTAATAGCTACGTATGTTGAAAAAATGAAGATATTAGACTATTTTATGATTGCACATGGTAAAGAATGTGATTAAAGGCTCTTTTCCTATGTCAAAAGTTTTAGTTTTCGAGGGTAATAGCTACGTATGTTGAAAAAATGAAGATATTAGACTATTTTATGATTGCAAATGGTAAAGAATGTGATTAAAGGCTCTTTTCCTATTTCAAAAGTTTTAGTTTTCGAGGGTAATAGCTACGTATGTTGAAAAAATGAAGATATTAGACTATTTTATTGATTGCAAATGGTAAAGAATGTGATTAAAGGCTCTTTTCCTATTTCAAAAGTTTTAGTTTTCGAGGGTAATAGCTACGTATGTTGAAAAATGAAGATATTAGACTATTTTATGATTGCACATGGTAAAGAATGTGATTAAAGGCTCTTTTCCTGTTTCAAAAGTTTTAGTTTTCGAGGGTAATAGCTACGTATGTTGTAAAAATGAAGATATTAGACTATTTTATGATTGCACATGGTAAAGAATGTGATTAAAGGCTCTTTTCCTATTTCAAAAGTTTTAGTTTTCGAGGGTAATAGCTACGTATGTTGAAAAAATGAAGATATTAGACTATTTTATGATTGCACATGGTAAAGAATGTGATTAAAGGCTCTTTTCCTATTTCAAAAGTTTTAGTTTTCGAGGTAATAGCTACGTATGTTGAAAAAATGAAGATATTAGACTATTTTATGATTGCAAATGGTAAAGAATGTGATTAAAGGCTCTTTTCCTATGTCAAAAGTTTTAGTTTTCGAGGGTAATAGCTACGTATGTTGAAAAAATGAAGATATTAGACTATTTTATGATTGCAAATGGTAAAGAATGTGATTAAAGGCTCTTTTCCTATTTCAAAAGTTTTAGTTTTCGAGGGTAATAGCTACGTATGTTGAAAAAATGAAGATATTAGACTATTTTATGATTGCAAATGGTAAAGAATGTGATTAAAGGCTCTTTTCCTATTTCAAAAGTTTTAGTTTTCGAGGGTAATAGCTACGTATGTTGAAAAAATGAAGATATTAGACTATTTTATGATTGCACATGGTAAAGAATGTGATTAAAGGCTCTTTTCCATTTCAAAAGTTTTAGTTTTCGAGGGTAATAGCTACGTATGTTGAAAAATGAAGATATTAGACTATTTTATGATTGCAAATGGTAAAGAATGTGATTAAAGGCTCTTTTCCTATTTCAAAAGTTTTAGTTTTCGAGGGTAATAGCTACGTATGTTGAAAAAATGAAGATATTAGACTATTTTATGATTGCAAATGGTAAAGAATGTGATTAAAGGCTCTTTTCCTATTTCAAAAGTTTTAGTTTTCGAGGGTAATAGCTACGTATGTTGAAAAAATGAAGATATTAGACAATTTTATGATTGCAAATGGTAAAGAATGTGATTAAAGGCTCTTTTCCTATTTCAAAAGTTTTAGTTTTCGAGGGTAATAGCTACGTATGTTGAAAAAACGAAGATATTAGACTATTTTATGATTGCAAATGGTAAATAATGTATTAAAGGCTCTTTTCCTATTTCAAAAGTTTTAGTTTTCGAGGGTAATAGCTACGTATGTTGAAAAAATGAAGATATTAGACTATTTTATGATTGCAAATGGTAAAGAATGTGATTAAAGGCTCTTTTCCTATTTCAAAAGTTTTAGTTTTCGAGGGTAATAGCTACGTATGTTGAAAAAATGAAGATATTAGACTATTTTATGATTGCAAATGGTAAAGAATGTGATTAAAGGCTCTTTTCCTATTTCAAAAGTTTTAGTTTTCGAGGGTAATAGCTACGTATGTTGAAAAAATGAAGATATTAGACTATTTTATGATTGCACATGGTAAAGAATGTGATTAAAGGCTCTTTTCCTATTTCAAAAGTTTTAGTTTTCGAGGGTAATAGCTACGTATGTTGAAAAAATGAAGATATTAGACTATTTTATGATTGCACATGGTAAAGAATGTGATTAAAGGCTCTTTTCCTATGTCAAAAGTTTTAGTTTTCGAGGGTAATAGCTACGTATGTTGTAAAAATGAAGATATTAGACTATTTTATGATTGCAATGGTAAAGAATATGATTAAAGGCTCTTTTCCTATTTCAAAAGTTTTAGTTTTCGAGGGTAATAGCTAAGTATGTTGAAAAAATGAAGATATTAGACTATTTTATGATTGCAAATGGTAAAGAATGTGATTAAAGGCTCTTTTCCTATTTCAAAAGTTTTAGTTTTCGAGGGTAATAGCTACGTATGTTGAAAAAATGAAGATATTAGACTATTTTATGATTGCACATGGTAAAGAATGTGATTAAAGGCTCTTTTCCTATTTCAAAAGTTTTAGTTTTCGAGGGTAATAGCTACGTATGTTGAAAAAATGAAGATATTAGACTATTTTATGATTGCAAATGGTAAAGAATGTGATTAAAGGCTCTTTTCCTATTTCAAAAGTTTTAGTTTTCGAGGGTAATAGCTACGTATGTTGAAAAAATGAAGATATTAGACTATTTTATGATTGCAAATGGTAAAGAATGTGATTAAAGGCTCTTTTCCTATTTCAAAAGTTTTAGTTTTCGAGGGTAATAGCTACGTATGTTGAAAAAATGAAGATATTAGACTATTTTATGATTGCAAATGGTAAAGAATGTGATTAAAGGCTCTTTTCCTATTTCAAAAGTTTTAGTTTTCGAGGGTAATAGCTACGTATGTTGAAAAAATGAAGATATTAGACTATTTTATGATTGCAAATGGTAAAGAATGTGATTAAAGGCTCTTTTCCTATTTCAAAAGTTTTAGTTTTCGAGGGTAATAGCTACGTATGTTGAAAAATGAAGATATTAGACTATTTTATGATTGCAATGGTAAAGAATGTGATTAAAGGCTCTTTTCCTATTTCAAAAGTTTTAGTTTTCGAGGGTAATAGCTACGTATGTTGAAAAAATGAAGATATTAGACTATTTTATGATTGCACAATGGTAAAGAATGTGATTAAAGGCTCTTTTCCTATTTCAAAAGTTTTAGTTTTCGAGGGTAATAGCTACGTATGTTGAAAAAATGAAGATATTAGACTATTTTATGATTGCACATGGTAAAGAATGTGATTAAAGGCTCTTTTCCTATTTCAAAAGTTTTAGTTTTCGAGGGTAATAGCTACGTATGTTGAAAAAATGAAGATATTAGACTATTTTATGATTGCAAATGGTAAAGAATGTGATTAAAGGCTCTTTTCCTATTTCAAAAGTTTTAGTTTTCGAGGGTAATAGCTACGTATGTTGAAAAAATGAAGATATTAGACTATTTTATGATTGCAAATGGTAAAGAATGTGATTAAAGGCTCTTTTCCTATTTCAAAAGTTTTAGTTTTCGAGGGTAATAGCTACGTATGTTGAAAAAATGAAGATATTAGACTATTTTATGATTGCAAATGGTAAAGAATGTGATTAAAGGCTCTTTTCCTATTTCAAAAGTTTTAGTTTTCGAGGGTAATAGCTACGTATGTTGAAAAAATGAAGATATTAGACTATTTTATGATTGCAAATGGTAAAGAATGTGATTAAAGGCTCTTTTCCTATTTCAAAAGTTTTAGTTTTCGAGGGTAATAGCTACGTATGTTGAAAAAATGAAGATATTAGACTATTTTATGATTGCACATGGTAAAGAATGTGATTAAAGGCTCTTTTCCTATTTCAAAAGTTTTAGTTTTCGAGGGTAATAGCTACGTATGTTGAAAAAATGAAGATATTAGACTATTTTATGATTGCACATGGTAAAGAATGTGATTAAAGGCTCTTTTCCTGTTTCAAAAGTTTTAGTTTTCGAGGGTAATAGCTACGTATGTTGTAAAAATGAAGATATTAGACTATTTTATGATTGCAATGGTAAAGAATGTGATTAAAGGCTCTTTTCCTATTTCAAAAGTTTTAGTTTTCGAGGGTAATAGCTACGTATGTTGAAAAAATGAAGATATTAGACTATTTTATGATTGCACAATGGTAAAGAATGTGATTAAAGGCTCTTTTCCTATTTCAAAAGTTTTAGTTTTCGAGGGTAATAGCTACGTATGTTGAAAAAATGAAGATATTAGACTATTTTATGATTGCACAAGGTAAAGAATGTGATTAAAGGCTCTTTTCCTATTTCAAAAGTTTTAGTTTTCGAGGGTAATAGCTACGTATGTTGAAAAAATGAAGATATTAGACTATTTTATGATTGCAAATGGTAAAGAATGTGATTAAAGGCTCTTTTCCTATGTCAAAAGTTTTAGTTTTCGAGGGTAATAGCTACGTATGTTGAAAAAATGAAGATATTAGACTATTTTATGATTGCAAATGGTAAAGAATGTGATTAAAGGCTCTTTTCCTATTTCAAAAGTTTTAGTTTTCGAGGGTAATAGCTACGTATGTTGAAAAAATGAAGATATTAGACTATTTTATGATTGCAAATGGTAAAGAATGTGATTAAAGGCTCTTTTCCTATTTCAAAAGTTTTAGTTTTCGAGGGTAATAGCTACGTATGTTGAAAAAATGAAGATATTAGACTATTTTATGATTGCAAATGGTAAAGAATGTGATTAAAGGCTCTTTTCCTATTTCAAAAGTTTTAGTTTTCGAGGGTAATAGCTACGTATGTTGAAAAAATGAAGATATTAGACTATTTTATGATTGCACATGGTAAAGAATGTGATTAAAGGCTCTTTTCCTATTTCAAAAGTTTTAGTTTTCGAGGGTAATAGCTACGTATGTTGAAAAAATGAAGATATTAGACTATTTTATGATTGCACATGGTAAAGAATGTGATTAAAGGCTCTTTTCCTATTTCAAAAGTTTTAGTTTTCGAGGGTAATAGCTACGTATGTTGAAAAAATGAAGATATTAGACTATTTTATGATTGCACAATGGTAAAGAATGTGATTAAAGGCTCTTTTCCTATTTCAAAAGTTTTAGTTTTCGAGGGTAATAGCTACGTATGTTGAAAAATGAAGATATTAGACTATTTTATGATTGCAAATGGTAAAGAATGTGATTAAAGGCTCTTTTCCTATTTCAAAAGTTTTAGTTTTCGAGGGTAATAGCTACGTATGTTGAAAAAATGAAGATATTAGACTATTTTATGATTGCAAATGGTAAAGAATGTGATTAAAGGCTCTTTTCCTATTTCAAAAGTTTTAGTTTTCGAGGGTAATAGCTACGTATGTTGAAAAAATGAAGATATTAGACTATTTTATGATTGCACATGGTAAAGAATGTGATTAAAGGCTCTTTTCCTATTTCAAAAGTTTTAGTTTTCGAGGGTAATAGCTACGTATGTTGAAAAAATGAAGATATTAGACTATTTTATGATTGCACATGGTAAAGAATGTGATTAAAGGCTCTTTTCCTTTCAAAAGTTTTAGTTTTCGAGGGTAATAGCTACGTATGTTGAAAAATGAAGATATTAGACTATTTTATGATTGCAAATGGTAAAGAATGTGATTAAAGGCTCTTTTCCTATTTCAAAAGTTTTAGTTTTCGAGGGTAATAGCTACGTATGTTGAAAAAATGAAGATATTAGACTATTTTATGATTGCAAATGGTAAAGAATGTGATTAAAGGCTCTTTTCCTATTTCAAAAGTTTTAGTTTTCGAGGGTAATAGCTACGTATGTTGAAAAAATGAAGATATTAGACTATTTTATGATTGCAAATGGTAAAGAATGTGATTAAAGGCTCTTTTCCTATTTCAAAAGTTGTAGTTTTCGAGGGTAATAGCTACGTATGTTGAAAAAATGAAGATATTAGACTATTTTATGATTGCAAATGGTAAAGAATGTGATTAAAGGCTCTTTTCCTATTTCAAAAGTTTTAGTTTTCGAGGGTAATAGCTACGTATGTTGAAAAAATGAAGATATTAGACTATTTTATGATTGCAAATGGTAAAGAATGTGATTAAAGGCTCTTTTCCTATTTCAAAAGTTTTAGTTTTCGAGGGTAATAGCTACGTATGTTGAAAAAATGAAGATATTAGACTATTTTATGATTGCAAATGGTAAAGAATGTGATTAAAGGCTCTTTTCCTATTTCAAAAGTTTTAGTTTTCGAGGGTAATAGCTACGTATGTTGAAAAAATGAAGATATTAGACTATTTTATGATTGCACATGGTAAAGAATGTGATTAAAGGCTCTTTTCCTATTTCAAAAGTTTTAGTTTTCGAGGGTAATAGCTACGTATGTTGTAAAAATGAAGATATTAGACTATTTTATGATTGCACATGGTAAAGAATGTGATTAAAGGCTCTTTTCCTATTTCAAAAGTTTTAGTTTTCGAGGGTAATAGCTACGTATGTTGAAAAAATGAAGATATTAGACTATTTTATGATTGCACATGGTAAAGAATGTGATTAAAGGCTCTTTTCCTATTTCAAAAGTTTTAGTTTTCGAGGGTAATAGCTACGTATGTTGAAAAAATGAAGATATTAGACTATTTTATGATTGCACATGGTAAAGAATGTGATTAAAGGCTCTTTTCCTGTTTCAAAAGTTTTAGTTTTCGAGGGTAATAGCTACGTATGTTGTAAAAATGAAGATATTAGACTATTTTATGATTGCAATGGTAAAGAATGTGATTAAAGGCTCTTTTCCTATTTCAAAAGTTTTAGTTTTCGAGGGTAATAGCTACGTATGTTGAAAAAATGAAGATATTAGACTATTTTATGATTGCAATGGTAAAGAATGTGATTAAAGGCTCTTTTCCTATTTCAAAAGTTTTAGTTTTCGAGGGTAATAGCTACGTATGTTGAAAAAATGAAGATATTAGACTATTTTATGATTGCACAATGGTAAAGAATGTGATTAAAGGCTCTTTTCCTATTTCAAAAGTTTTAGTTTTCGAGGGTAATAGCTACGTATGTTGAAAAAATGAAGATATTAGACTATTTTATGATTGCACAATGGTAAAGAATGTGATTAAAGGCTCTTTTCCTATTTCAAAAGTTTTAGTTTTCGAGGGTAATAGCTACGTATGTTGAAAAAATGAAGATATTAGACTATTTTATGATTGCAAATGGTAAAGAATGTGATTAAAGGCTCTTTTCCTATTTCAAAAGTTTTAGTTTTCGAGGGTAATAGCTACGTATGTTGAAAAAATGAAGATATTAGACTATTTTATGATTGCAAATGGTAAAGAATGTGATTAAAGGCTCTTTTCCTATTTCAAAAGTTTTAGTTTTCGAGGGTAATAGCTACGTATGTTGAAAAAATGAAGATATTAGACTATTTTATGATTGCAAATGGTAAAGAATGTGATTAAAGGCTCTTTTCCTATTTCAAAAGTTTTAGTTTTCGAGGGTAATAGCTACGTATGTTGAAAAAATGAAGATATTAGACTATTTTATGATTGCACATGGTAAAGAATGTGATTAAAGGCTCTTTTCCTATTTCAAAAGTTTTAGTTTTCGAGGGTAATAGCTACGTATGTTGAAAAAATGAAGATATTAGACTATTTTATGATTGCACATGGTAAAGAATGTGATTAAAGGCTCTTTTCCTATTTCAAAAGTTTTAGTTTTCGAGGGTAATAGCTACGTATGTTGAAAAAATGAAGATATTAGACTATTTTATGATTGCACAATGGTAAAGAATGTGATTAAAGGCTCTTTTCCTATTTCAAAAGTTTTAGTTTTCGAGGGTAATAGCTACGTATGTTGAAAAAATGAA
Organism: Artemia franciscana; assembly: GCF_032884065.1. NCBI lineage: Eukaryota > Metazoa > Arthropoda > Branchiopoda > Anostraca > Artemiidae > Artemia > Artemia franciscana. The sequence goes on along the minus strand of NW_027065591.1, from coordinate 7,979 downwards.
GATATTAGACTATTTTATGATTGCAAATGGTAAAGAATGTGATTAAAGGCTCTTTTCCTATTTCAAAAGTTTTAGTTTTCGAGGGTAATAGCTACGTATGTTGAAAAAATGAAGATATTAGACTATTTTATGATTGCAAATGGTAAAGAATGTGATTAAAGGCTCTTTTCCTATTTCAAAAGTTTTAGTTTTCGAGGGTAATAGCTACGTATGTTGAAAAAATGAAGATATTAGACTATTTTATGATTGCAAATGGTAAAGAATGTGATTAAAGGCTCTTTTCCTATTTCAAAAGTTTTAGTTTTCGAGGGTAATAGCTACGTATGTTGAAAAAATGAAGATATTAGACTATTTTATGATTGCAAATGGTAAAGAATGTGATTAAAGGCTCTTTTCCTATTTCAAAAGTTTTAGTTTTCGAGGGTAATAGCTACGTATGTTGAAAAAATGAAGATATTAGACTATTTTATGATTGCACATGGTAAAGAATGTGATTAAAGGCTCTTTTCCTATTTCAAAAGTTTTAGTTTTCGAGGGTAATAGCTACGTATGTTGAAAAAATGAAGATATTAGACTATTTTATGATTGCACATGGTAAAGAATGTGATTAAAGGCTCTTTTCCTATTTCAAAAGTTTTAGTTTTCGAGGGTAATAGCTACGTATGTTGAAAAAATGAAGATATTAGACTATTTTATGATTGCAAATGGTAAAGAATGTGATTAAAGGCTCTTTTCCTATTTCAAAAGTTTTAGTTTTCGAGGGTAATAGCTACGTATGTTGAAAAAATGAAGATATTAGACTATTTTATGATTGCAAATGGTAAAGAATGTGATTAAAGGCTCTTTTCCTATTTCAAAAGTTTTAGTTTTCGAGGGTAATAGCTACGTATGTTGAAAAAATGAAGATATTAGACTATTTTATGATTGCAAATGGTAAAGAATGTGATTAAAGGCTCTTTTCCTATTTCAAAAGTTTTAGTTTTCGAGGGTAATAGCTACGTATGTTGAAAAAATGAAGATATTAGACTATTTTATGATTGCAAATGGTAAAGAATGTGATTAAAGGCTCTTTTCCTATTTCAAAAGTTTTAGTTTTCGAGGGTAATAGCTACGTATGTTGAAAAAATGAAGATATTAGACTATTTTATGATTGCACATGGTAAAGAATGTGATTAAAGGCTCTTTTCCTATTTCAAAAGTTTTAGTTTTCGAGGGTAATAGCTACGTATGTTGAAAAAATGAAGATATTAGACTATTTTATGATTGCACATGGTAAAGAATGTGATTAAAGGCTCTTTTCCTATTTCAAAAGTTTTAGTTTTCGAGGGTAATAGCTACGTATGTTGAAAAAATGAAGATATTAGACTATTTTATGATTGCACAATGGTAAAGAATGTGATTAAAGGCTCTTTTCCTATTTCAAAAGTTTTAGTTTTCGAGGGTAATAGCTACGTATGTTGAAAAAATGAAGATATTAGACTATTTTATGATTGCAAATGGTAAAGAATGTGATTAAAGGCTCTTTTCCTATTTCAAAAGTTTTAGTTTTCGAGGGTAATAGCTACGTATGTTGAAAAAATGAAGATATTAGACTATTTTATGATTGCAAATGGTAAAGAATGTGATTAAAGGCTCTTTTCCTATTTCAAAAGTTTTAGTTTTCGAGGGTAATAGCTACGTATGTTGAAAAAATGAAGATATTAGACTATTTTATGATTGCACATGGTAAAGAATGTGATTAAAGGCTCTTTTCCTATTTCAAAAGTTTTAGTTTTCGAGGGTAATAGCTACGTATGTTGAAAAAATGAAGATATTAGACTATTTTATGATTGCACATGGTAAAGAATGTGATTAAAGGCTCTTTTCCTATTTCAAAAGTTTTAGTTTTCGAGGGTAATAGCTACGTATGTTGAAAAAATGAAGATATTAGACTATTTTATGATTGCACATGGTAAAGAATGTGATTAAAGGCTCTTTTCCTATTTCAAAAGTTTTAGTTTTCGAGGGTAATAGCTACGTATGTTGAAAAAATGAAGATATTAGACTATTTTATGATTGCAAATGGTAAAGAATGTGATTAAAGGCTCTTTTCCTATGTCAAAAGTTTTAGTTTTCGAGGGTAATAGCTACGTATGTTGAAAAAATGAAGATATTAGACTATTTTATGATTGCAAATGGTAAAGAATGTGATTAAAGGCTCTTTTCCTATTTCAAAAGTTTTAGTTTTCGAGGGTAATAGCTACGTATGTTGAAAAAATGAAGATATTAGACTATTTTATGATTGCAAATGGTAAAGAATGTGATTAAAGGCTCTTTTCCTATTTCAAAAGTTTTAGTTTTCGAGGGTAATAGCTACGTATGTTGAAAAAATGAAGATATTAGACTATTTTATGATTGCACATGGTAAAGAATGTGATTAAAGGCTCTTTTCCTATTTCAAAAGTTTTAGTTTTCGAGGGTAATAGCTACGTATGTTGAAAAAATGAAGATATTAGACTATTTTATGATTGCACATGGTAAAGAATGTGATTAAAGGCTCTTTTCCTATTTCAAAAGTTTTAGTTTTCGAGGGTAATAGCTACGTATGTTGAAAAAATGAAGATATTAGACTATTTTATGATTGCACAATGGTAAAGAATGTGATTAAAGGCTCTTTTCCTATTTCAAAAGTTTTAGTTTTCGAGGGTAATAGCTACGTATGTTGAAAAAATGAAGATATTAGACTATTTTATGATTGCACAATGGTAAAGAATGTGATTAAAGGCTCTTTTCCTATTTCAAAAGTTTTAGTTTTCGAGGGTAATAGCTATGTATGTTGAAAAAATGAAGATATTAGACTATTTTATGATTGCAAATGGTAAAGAATGTGATTAAAGGCTCTTTTCCTATTTCAAAAGTTTTAGTTTTCGAGGGTAATAGCTACGTATGTTGAAAAAATGAAGATATTAGACTATTTTATGATTGCAAATGGTAAAGAATGTGATTAAAGGCTCTTTTCCTATTTCAAAAGTTTTAGTTTTCGAGGGTAATAGCTACGTATGTTGAAAAAATGAAGATATTAGACTATTTTATGATTGCAATGGTAAAGAATGTGATTAAAGGCTCTTTTCCTATTTCAAAAGTTTTAGTTTTCGAGGGTAATAGCTACGTATGTTGAAAAAATGAAGATATTAGACTATTTTATGATTGCAAATGGTAAAGAATGTGATTAAAGGCTCTTTTCCTATTCAAAAGTTTTAGTTTTCGAGGGTAATAGCTACGTATGTTGAAAAAATGAAGATATTAGACTATTTTATGATTGCACATGGTAAAGAATGTGATTAAAGGCTCTTTTCCTATTTCAAAAGTTTTAGTTTTCGAGGGTAATAGCTACGTATGTTGAAAAAATGAAGATATTAGACTATTTTATGATTGCAAATGGTAAAGAATGTGATTAAAGGCTCTTTTCCTATTTCAAAAGTTTTAGTTTTCGAGGGTAATAGCTACGTATGTTGAAAAAATGAAGATATTAGACTATTTTATGATTGCACATGGTAAAGAATGTGATTAAAGGCTCTTTTCCTATTTCAAAAGTTTTAGTTTTCGAGGGTAATAGCTACGTATGTTGAAAAAATGAAGATATTAGACTATTTTATGATTGCACATGGTAAAGAATGTGATTAAAGGCTCTTTTCCTGTTTCAAAAGTTTTAGTTTTCGAGGGTAATAGCTACGTATGTTGTAAAAATGAAGATATTAGACTATTTTATGATTGCAATGGTAAAGAATGTGATTAAAGGCTCTTTTCCTATTTCAAAAGTTTAGTTTTCGAGGGTAATAGCTACGTATGTTGAAAAAATGAAGATATTAGACTATTTTATGATTGCAAATGGTAAAGAATGTGATTAAAGGCTCTTTTCCTATGTCAAAAGTTTTAGTTTTCGAGGGTAATAGCTACGTATGTTGAAAAAATGAAGATATTAGACTATTTTATGATTGCAAATGGTAAAGAATGTGATTAAAGGCTCTTTTCCTATTTCAAAAGTTTTAGTTTTCGAGGGTAATAGCTACGTATGTTGAAAAAATGAAGATATTAGACTATTTTATGATTGCAAATGGTAAAGAATGTGATTAAAGGCTCTTTTCCTATTTCAAAAGTTTTAGTTTTCGAGGGTAATAGCTACGTATGTTGAAAAAATGAAGATATTAGACTATTTTATGATTGCAAATGGTAAAGAATGTGATTAAAGGCTCTTTTCCTGTTTCAAAAGTTTTAGTTTTCGAGGGTAATAGCTACGTATGTTGAAAAAATGAAGATATTAGACTATTTTATGATTGCATATGGTAAAGAATGTGATTAAAGGCTCTTTTCCTATTTCAAAAGTTTTAGTTTTCGAGGGTAATAGCTACGTATGTTGAAAAAATGAAGATATTAGACTATTTTATGATTGCACATGGTAAAGAATGTGATTAAAGGCTCTTTTCCTATTTCAAAAGTTTTAGTTTTCGAGGGTAATAGCTACGTATGTTGAAAAAATGAAGATATTAGACTATTTTATGATTGCACAATGGTAAAGAATGTGATTAAAGGCTCTTTTCCTATTTCAAAAGTTTTAGTTTTCGAGGGTAATAGCTACGTATGTTGAAAAAATGAAGATATTAGACTATTTTATGATTGCAAATGGTAAAGAATGTGATTAAAGGCTCTTTTCCTATGTCAAAAGTTTTAGTTTTCGAGGGTAATAGCTACGTATGTTGAAAAAATGAAGATATTAGACTATTTTATGATTGCAAATGGTAAAGAATGTGATTAAAGGCTCTTTTCCTATTTCAAAAGTTTTAGTTTTCGAGGGTAATAGCTACGTATGTTGAAAAAATGAAGATATTAGACTATTTTATGATTGCAAATGGTAAAGAATGTGATTAAAGGCTCTTTTCCTATTTCAAAAGTTTTAGTTTTCGAGGGTAATAGCTACGTATGTTGAAAAAATGAAGATATTAGACTATTTTATGATTGCACATGGTAAAGAATGTGATTAAAGGCTCTTTTCCTATTTCAAAAGTTTTAGTTTTCGAGGGTAATAGCTACGTATGTTGAAAAAATGAAGATATTAGACTATTTTATGATTGCACATGGTAAAGAATGTGATTAAAGGCTCTTTTCCTGTTTCAAAAGTTTTAGTTTTCGAGGGTAATAGCTACGTATGTTGAAAAATGAAGATATTAGACTATTTTATGATTGCAAATGGTAAAGAATGTGATTAAAGGCTCTTTTCCTATGTCAAAAGTTTTAGTTTTCGAGGGTAATAGCTACGTATGTTGAAAAAATGAAGATATTAGACTATTTTATGATTGCAAATGGTAAAGAATGTGATTAAAGGCTCTTTTCCTATTTCAAAAGTTTTAGTTTTCGAGGGTAATAGCTACGTATGTTGAAAAAATGAAGATATTAGACTATTTTATGATTGCAATGGTAAAGAATGTGATTAAAGGCTCTTTTCCTATTTCAAAAGTTTTAGTTTTCGAGGGTAATAGCTACGTATGTTGAAAAAATGAAGATATTAGACTATTTTATGATTGCACATGGTAAAGAATGTGATTAAAGGCTCTTTTCCTATTTCAAAAGTTTTAGTTTTCGAGGGTTAATAGCTACGTATGTTGAAAAAATGAAGATATTAGACTATTTTATGATTGCACATGGTAAAGAATGTGATTAAAGGCTCTTTTCCTGTTTCAAAAGTTTTAGTTTTCGAGGGTAATAGCTACGTATGTTGAAAAAATGAAGATATTAGACTATTTTATGATTGCAAATGGTAAAGAATGTGATTAAAGGCTCTTTTCCTATTTCAAAAGTTTTAGTTTTCGAGGGTAATAGCTACGTATGTTGAAAAAATGAAGATATTAGACTATTTTATGATTGCACAATGGTAAAGAATGTGATTAAAGGCTCTTTTCCTATTTCAAAAGTTTTAGTTTTCGAGGGTAATAGCTACGTATGTTGAAAAAATGAAGATATTAGACTATTTTATGATTGCAAATGGTAAAGAATGTGATTAAAGGCTCTTTTCCTATTTCAAAAGTTTTAGTTTTCGAGGGTAATAGCTACGTATGTTGAAAAAATGAAGATATTAGACTATTTTATGATTGCAAATGGTAAAGAATGTGATTAAAGGCTCTTTTCCTATTTCAAAAGTTTTAGTTTTCGAGGGTAATAGCTACGTATGTTGAAAAAATGAAGATATTAGACTATTTTATGATTAAATGGTAAAGAATGTGATTAAAGGCTCTTTTCCTATTTCAAAAGTTTTAGTTTTCGAGGGTAATAGCTACGTATGTTGAAAAAATGAAGATATTAGACTATTTTATGATTGCAAATGGTAAAGAATGTGATTAAAGGCTCTTTTCCTATTTCAAAAGTTTTAGTTTTCGAGGGTAATAGCTACGTATGTTGAAAAAATGAAGATATTAGACTATTTTATGATTGCACAATGGTAAAGAATGTGATTAAAGGCTCTTTTCCTATTTCAAAAGTTTTAGTTTTCGAGGGTAATAGCTACGTATGTTGAAAAAATGAAGATATTAGACTATTTTATGATTGCAAATGGTAAAGAATGTGATTAAAGGCTCTTTTCCTATGTCAAAAGTTTTAGTTTTCGAGGGTAATAGCTACGTATGTTGAAAAAATGAAGATATTAGACTATTTTATGATTGCAAATGGTAAAGAATGTGATTAAAGGCTCTTTTCCTATTTCAAAAGTTTTAGTTTTCGAGGGTAATAGCTACGTATGTTGAAAAAATGAAGATATTAGACTATTTTATGATTGCAAATGGTAAAGAATGTGATTAAAGGCTCTTTTCCTATTTCAAAAGTTTTAGTTTTCGAGGGTAATAGCTACGTATGTTGAAAAAATGAAGATATGAGACTATTTTATTATTGCACATGGTAAAGAATGTGATTAAAGGCTCTTTTCCTATTTCAAAAGTTTTAGTTTTCGAGGGTAATAGCTACGTATGTTGAAAAAATGAAGATATTAGACTATTTTATGATTGCAAATGGTAAAGAATGTGATTAAAGGCTCTTTTCCTATGTCAAAAGTTTTAGTTTTCGAGGGTAATAGCTACGTATGTTGAAAAAATGAAGATATTAGACTATTTTATGATTGCAATGGTAAAGAATGTGATTAAAGGCTCTTTTCCTATTTCAAAAGTTTTAGTTTTCGAGGGTAATAGCTACGTATGTTGAAAAAATGAAGATATTAGACTATTTTATGATTGCAAATGGTAAAGAATGTGATTAAAGGCTCTTTTCCTATTTCAAAAGTTTTAGTTTTCGAGGGTAATAGCTACGTATGTTGAAAAAATGAAGATATTAGACTATTTTATGATTGCACATGGTAAAGAATGTGATTAAAGGCTCTTTTCCTATTTCAAAAGTTTTAGTTTTCGAGGGTAATAGCTACGTATGTTGAAAAAATGAAGATATTAGACTATTTTATGATTGCAAATGGTAAAGAATGTGATTAAAGGCTCTTTTCCTATTTCAAAAGTTTTAGTTTTCGAGGGTAATAGCTACGTATGTTGAAAAAATGAAGATATGAGACTATTTTATTATTGCACATGGTAAAGAATGTGATTAAAGGCTCTTTTCCTATTTCAAAAGTTTTAGTTTTCGAGGGTAATAGCTACGTATGTTGAAAAAATGAAGATATTAGACTATTTTATGATTGCAATGGTAAAGAATGTGATTAAAGGCTCTTTTCCTGTTTCAAAAGTTTTAGTTTTCGAGGGTAATAGCTACGTATGTTGTAAAAATGAAGATATTAGACTATTTTATGATTGCAATGGTAAAGAATGTGATTAAAGGCTCTTTTCCTATTTCAAAAGTTTTAGTTTTCGAGGGTAATAGCTACGTATGTTGAAAAAATGAAGATATTAGACTATTTTATGATTGCACAATGGTAAAGAATGTGATTAAAGGCTCTTTTCCTATTTCAAAAGTTT
>NW_027065590.1:0-21423 GCF_032884065.1 Artemia franciscana | reverse complement strand
ATAGATTCAAATCTATTTGAATCTAGAATCAAACTTTCTGTTTGATTTTAATAGAATCAATAGAATAGCACTAGTTCGTATGTGACGTCTTGCATATATTTCTAGAATTCTAATCTATTTATTCTAGCTAGTCTATCTACTATTTCTATGAGTCATATGCAAGACGTCATTTTAGAAAAGACTTTTTCACTATTCAATAAATAGATTCAAATCTATTTGAATCTAGAATCAAACTTTCTGTTTGATTCTAATAGAATCAATAGAATAGCACTAGTTCGTATGTGACGTCTTGCATATGGTTCTAGAATTCTAATCTATTGATTCTAGACCAGCTAGAATCAATAGTAGATAGAACAGTGAAAGTTTGATTCTAGCTAGTCTATCTACTATTTCTATGAGTCATATGCAAGACGTCATTTTAGAAAAGACTTTTTCACTATTCAATAAATAGATTCAAATCTATTTGAATCTAGAATCAAACTTTCTGTTTGATTCTAATAGAATCAATAGAATAGCACTAGTTCGTATGTGACGTCTTGCATATGGTTCTAGAATTCTAATCTATTGATTCTAGCTAGTCTATCTACTATCTCTATGAGTCATATGCAAGACGTCATTTTAGAAAAGACTTTTTCACTATTCAATAAATAGATTCAAATCTATTTGAATCTAGAATCAAACTTTCTGTTTGATTCTAATAGAATCAATAGAATAGCACTAGTTCGTATTTGACGTCTTGCATATGGTTCTAGAAATCTAATCTATTGATTCTAGACCAGCTAGAATCAATAGTAGATAGAACAGTGAAAGTTTGATTCTAGCTAGTCTATCTACTATTTCTATGAGGCATATGCATGACGTCATTTTTAGAAAAGACTTTTTCACTATTCAATAAATAGATTCAAATCTATTTGAATCTAGAATCAAACTTTCTGTTTGATTCTAATAGAATCAATAGAATAGCACTAGTTCGTATGTGACGTCTTGCATATGGTTCTAGAATTCTAATCTATTGATTCTAGCTAGTCTATCTACTATCTCTATGAGTCATATGCAAGACGTCATTTTAGAAAAGACTTTTTCACTATTCAATAAATAGATTCAAATCTATTTGAATCTAGAATCAAACTTTCTGTTTGATTCTAATAGAATCAATAGAATAGCACTAGTTCGTATGTGACGTCTTGCATATGGTTCTAGAATTCTAATCTATTGATTCTAGACCAGCTAGAATCAATAGTAGATAGAACAGTGAAAGTTTGATTCTAGCTAGTCTATCTACTATTTCTATGAGTCATATGCAAGACGTCATTTTAGAAAAGACTTTTTCACTATTCAATAAATAGTTTCAATTCTATTTGAATCTAAAATCAAACTTTCTGTTTGATTCTAATAGAATCAATAGAATAGCACTAGTTCGTATGTGACGTCTTGCATATGGTTCTAGAATTCTAATCTATTGATTCTAGACCAGCTAGAATCAATAGTAGATAGAACAGTGAAAGTTTGATTCTAGCTAGTCTATCTACTATCTCTATGAGTCATATGCAAGACGTCATTTTAGAAAAGACTTTTTCACTATTCAATAAATAGATTCAAATCTATTTGAATCTAAAATCAAACTTTCTGTTTGATTCTAATAGAATCAATAGAATAGCACTAGTTCGTATGTGACGTCTTGCATATGGTTCTAGAATTCTAATCTATTGATTCTAGACCAGCTAGAATCAATAGTAGATAGAACAGTGAAAGTTTGATTCTAGCTAGTCTATCTACTATTTCTATGAGTCATATGCAAGACGTCATTTTAGAAAAGACTTTTTCACTATTCAATAAATAGATTCAAATCTATTTGAATCTAGAATCAAACTTTCTGTTTGATTCTAATAGAATCAATAGAATAGCACTAGTTCGTATGTGACGTCTTGCATATGGTTCTAGAATTCTAATCTATTGATTCTAGCTAGTCTATCTACTATTTCTATGAGTCATATGCAAAGAGGTCATTTTAGAAAAGACTTTTTCACTATTCAATAAATAGATTCAAATCTATTTGAATCTAGAATCAAACTTTCTGTTTCATTCTAATAGAATCAATAGAATAGCACTAGTTCGTATGTAACGTCTTGCATATGGTTCTAGAATTCTAATCTATTGATTCTAGACCAGCTAGAATCAATAGTAGATAGAACAGTGAAAGTTTGATTCTAGCTAGTCTATCTACTATTTCTATGAGTCATATGCAAGACGTCATTTTAGAAAAGACTTTTTCACTATTCAATAAATAGATTCAAATCTATTTGAATCTAGAATCAAATTTTCTGTTTGATTCTAATAGAATCAATAGAATAGCACTAGTTCGTATGTGACGTCTTGCATATGGTTCTAGAATTCTAATCTATTGATTCTAGCTAGTCTATCTACTATTTCTATGAGTCATATGCAAGACGTCATTTTAGAAAAGACTTTTTCACTATTCAATAAATAGATTCAAATCTATTTGAATCTAGAATCAAACTTTCTGTTTCATTCTAATAGAATCAATAGAATAGCACTAGTTCGTATGTAACGTCTTGCATATGGTTCTAGAATTCTAATCTATTGATTCTAGACCAGCTAGAATCAATAGTAGATAGAACAGTGAAAGTTTGATTCTAGCTAGTCTTTCTACTATTTCTATGAGTCATATGCAAGACGTCATTTTAGAAAAGACTTTTTCACTATTCAATAAATAGATTCAAATCTATTTGAATCTAGAATCAAACTTTCTGTTTGATTCTAATAGAATCAATAGAATAGCACTAGTTCGTATGTGACATCTTGCATATGGTTCTAGAATTCTAATCTATTGATTCTAGCTAGTCTATCTACTATTTCTATGAGTCATATGCAAGACGTCATTTTAGAAAAGACTTTTTCACTATTCAATAAATAGATTCAAATCTATTTGAATCTAGAATCAAACTTTCTGTTTGATTCTAATAGAATCAATAGAATAGCACTAGTTCGTATGTGACGTCTTGCATATGGTTCTAGAATTCTAATCTATTGATTCTAGACCAGCTAGAATCAATAGTAGATAGAACAGTGAAAGTTTGATTCTAGCTAGTCTATCTACTATTTCTATGAGTCATATGCAAGACGTCATTTTAGAAAAGACTTTTTCACTATTCAATAAATAGATTCAAATCTATTTGAATCTAGAATCAAACTTTCTGTTTGATTCTAATAGAATCAATAGAATAGCACTAGTTCGTATGTGACGTCTTGCATATGGTTCTAGAATTCTAATCTATTGATTCTAGCTAGTCTATCTACTATTTCTATGAGTCATATGCAAGACGTCATTTTAGAAAAGACTTTTTCACTATTCAATAAATAGATTCAAATCTATTTGAATCTAGAATCAAACTTTCTGTTTGATTCTAATAGAATCAATAGAATAGCACTAGTTCGTATGTGACGTCTTGCATATGGTTCTAGAATTCTAATCTATTGATTCTAGACCAGCTAGAATCAATAGTAGATAGAACAGTGAAAGTTTGATTCTAGCTAGTCTATCAACTATTTCTATGAGTCATATGCAAGACGTCATTTTAGAAAAGACTTTTTCACTATTCAATAAATAGATTCAAATCTATTTGAATCTAGAATCAAACTTTCTGTTTGATTCTAATAGAATCAATAGAATAGCACTAGTTCGTATGTGACGTCTTGCATATGGTTCTAGAATTCTAATCTATTGATTCTAGCTAGTCTATCTACTATTTCTATGAGTAATATGCAAGACGTCATTTTAGAAAAGACTTTTTCACTATTCAATAAATAGATTCAAATCTATTTGAATCTAGAATCAAACTTTCTGTTTGATTCTAATAGAATCAATAGAATAGCACTAGTTCGTATGTGACGTCTTGCATATGGTTCTAGAATTCTAATCTATTGATTCTAGACCAGCTAGAATCAATAGTAGATAGAACAGTGAAAGTTTAATTCTAGCTAGTCTATCTACTATTTCTATGAGTCATATGCAAGACGTCATTTTAGAAAAGACTTTTTCACTATTCAATAAATAGATTCAAATCTATTTGAATCTAGAATCAAACTTTCTGTTTGATTCTAATAGAATCAATAGAATAGCACTAGTTCGTATGTGACGTCTTGCATATGGTTCTAGAATTCTAATCTATTGATTCTAGACCAGCTAGAATCAATAGTAGATAGAACAGTGAAAGTTTGATTCTAGCTAGTCTATCTACTATTTCTATGAGTCATATGCAAGACGTCATTTTAGAAAAGACTTTTTCACTATTCAATAAATAGATTCAAATCTATTTGAATCTAGAATCAAACTTTCTGTTTGATTCTAATAGAATCAATAGAATAGCACTAGTTCGTATGTGACGTCTTGCATATGGTTCTAGAATTCTAATCTATTGATTCTAGCTAGTCTATCTACTATTTCTATGAGTCATATGCAAGACGTCATTTTAGAAAAGACTTTTTCACTATTCAATAAATAGATTCAAATCTATTTGAATCTAGAATCAAACTTTCTGTTTGATTCTAATAGAATCAATAGAATAGCACTAGTTCGTATGTGACGTCTTGCATATGGTTCTAGAATTCTAATCTATTGATTCTAGACCAGCTAGAATCAATAGTAGATAGAACAGTGAAAGTTTGATTCTAGCTAGTCTATCAACTATTTCTATGAGTCATATGCAAGACGTCATTTTAGAAAAGACTTTTTCACTATTCAATAAATAGATTCAAATCTATTTGAATCTAGAATCAAACTTTCTGTTTGATTCTAATAGAATCAATAGAATAGCACTAGTTCGTATGTGACGTCTTGCATATGGTTCTAGAATTCTAATCTATTGATTCTAGCTAGTCTATCTACTATTTCTATGAGTCATATGCAAGACGTCATTTTAGAAAAGACTTTTTCACTATTCAATAAATAGATTCAAATCTATTTGAATCTAGAATCAAACTTTCTGTTTGATTCTAATAGAATCAATAGAATAGCACTAGTTCGTATGTGACGTCTTGCATATGGTTCTAGAATTCTAATCTATTGATTCTAGACCAGCTAGAATCAATAGTAGATAGAACAGTGAAAGTTTGATTCTAGCTAGTCTATCTACTATTTCTATGAGTCATATGCAAGACGTCATTTTAGAAAAGACTTTTTCACTATTCAATAAATAGATTCAAATCTATTTGAATCTAGAATCAAACTTTCTGTTTGATTCTAATAGAATCAATAGAATAGCACTAGTTCGTATGTGACGTCTTGCATATGGTTCTAGAATTCTAATCTATTGATTCTAGCTAGTCTATCTGCTATTTCTATGAGTCATATGCAAGACGTCATTTTAGAAAAGACTTTTTCACTATTCAATAAATAGATTCAAATCTATTTGAATCTAGAATCAAACTTTCTGTTTGATTCTAATAGAATCAATAGAATAGCACTAGTTCGTATGTGACGTCTTGCATATGGTTCTAGAATTCTAATCTATTGATTCTAGACCAGCTAGAATCAATAGTAGATAGAACAGTGAAAGTTTGATTCTAGCTATCTACTATTTCTATGAGTCATATGCAAGACGTCATTTTAGAAAAGACTTTTTCACTATTCAATAAATAGATTCAAATCTATTTGAATCTAGAATCAAACTTTCTGTTTGATTCTAATAGAATCAATAGAATAGCACTAGTTCGTATGTGACGTCTTGCATATGGTTCTAGAATTCTAATCTATTGATTCTAGCTAGTCTATCTACTATTTCTATGAGTCATATGCAAGACGTCATTTTAGAAAAGACTTTTTCACTATTCAATAAATAGATTCAAATCTATTTGAATCTAGAATCAAACTTTCTGTTTGATTCTAATAGAATCAATAGAATAGCACTAGTTCGTATGTGACGTCTTGCATATGGTTCTAGAATTCTAATCTATTGATTCTAGACCAGCTAGAATCAATAGTAGATAGAACAGTGAAAGTTTGATTCTAGCTAGTCTATCTACTATTTCTATGAGTCATATGCAAGACGTCATTTTAGAAAAGACTTTTTCACTATTCAATAAATAGATTCAAATCTATTTGAATCTAGAATCAAACTTTCTGTTTGATTCTAATAGAATCAATAGAATAGCACTAGTTCGTATGTGACGTCTTGCATATGGTTCTAGAATTCTAATCTATTGATTCTAGCTAGTCTATCTACTATTTCTATGAGTCATATGCAAGACGTCATTTTAGAAAAGACTTTTTCACTATTCAATAAATAGATTCAAATCTATTTGAATCTAGAATCAAACTTTCTGTTTGATTCTAATAGAATCAATAGAATAGCACTAGTTCGTATGTGACGTCTTGCATATGGTTCTAGAATTCTAATCTATTGATTCTAGACCAGCTAGAATCAATAGTAGATAGAACAGTGAAAGTTTGATTCTAGCTAGTCTATCTACTATTTCTATGAGTCATATGCAAGACGTCATTTTAGAAAAGACTTTTTCACTATTCAATAAATAGATTCAAATCTATTTGAATCTAGAATCAAACTTTCTGTTTGATTCTAATAGAATCAATAGAATAGCACTAGTTCGTATGTGACGTCTTGCATATGGTTCTAGAATTCTAATCTATTGATTCTAGCTAGTCTATCTACTATTTCTATGAGTCATATGCAAGACGTCATTTTAGAAAAGACTTTTTCACTATTCAATAAATAGATTCAAATCTATTTGAATCTAGAATCAAACTTTCTGTTTGATTCTAATAGAATCAATAGAATAGCACTAGTTCGTATGTGACGTCTTGCATATGGTTCTAGAATTCTAATCTATTGATTCTAGACCAGCTAGAATCAATAGTAGATAGAACAGTGAAAGTTTATTCTAGCTAGTCTATCTACTATTTCTATGAGTCATATGCAAGACGTCATTTTAGAAAAGACTTTTTCACTATTCAATAAATAGATTCAAATCTATTTGAATCTAGAATCAAACTTTCTGTTTGATTCTAATAGAATCAATAGAATAGCACTAGTTCGTATGTGACGTCTTGCATATGGTTCTAGAATTCTAATCTATTGATTCTAGACCAGCTAGAATCAATAGTAGATAGAACAGTGAAAGTTTGATTCTAGCTAGTCTATCTACTATTTCTATGAGTCATATGCAAGACGTCATTTTAGAAAAGACTTTTTCACTATTCAATAAATAGATTCAAATCTATTTGAATCTAGAATCAAACTTTCTGTTTGATTCTAATAGAATCAATAGAATAGCACTAGTTCGTATGTGACGTCTTGCATATGGTTCTAGAATTCTAATCTATTGATTCTAGCTAGTCTATCTACTATTTCTATGAGTCATATGCAAGACGTCATTTTAGAAAAGACTTTTTCACTATTCAATAAATAGATTCAAATCTATTTGAATCTAGAATCAAACTTTCTGTTTGATTCTAATAGAATCAATAGAATAGCACTAGTTCGTATGTGACGTCTTGCATATGGTTCTAGAATTCTAATCTATTGATTCTAGACCAGCTAGAATCAATAGTAGATAGAACAGTGAAAGTTTGATTCTAGCTAGTCTATACTATTTCTATGAGTCATATGCAAGACGTCATTTTAGAAAAGACTTTTTCACTATTCAATAAATAGATTCAAATCTATTTGAATCTAGAATCAAACTTTCTGTTTGATTCTAATAGAATCAATAGAATAGCACTAGTTCGTATGTGACGTCTTGCATATGGTTCTAGAATTCTAATCTATTGATTCTAGACCAGCTAGAATCAATAGTAGATAGAACAGTGAAAGTTTGATTCTAGCTAGTCTATCTACTATTTCTATGAGTCATATGCAAGACGTCATTTTAGAAAAGACTTTTTCACTATTCAATAAATAGATTCAAATCTATTTGAATCTAAAATCAAACTTTCTGTTTGATTCTAATAGAATCAATAGAATAGCACTAGTTCGTATGTGACGTCTTGCATATGGTTCTAGAATTCTAATCTATTGATTCTAGACCAGCTAGAATCAATAGTAGATAGAACAGTGAAAGTTTGATTCTAGCTAGTCTATCTACTATTTCTATGAGTCATATGCAAGACGTCATTTTAGAAAAGACTTTTTCACTATTCAATAAATAGATTCAAATCTATTTGAATCTAGAATCAAACTTTCTGTTTGATTCTAATAGAATCAATAGAATAGCACTAGTTCGTATGTGACGTCTTGCATATGGTTCTAGAATTCTAATCTATTGATCTAGCTAGATCTATTGATTCTAGCTAGTCTATCTACTATTTCTATGAGTCATATGCAAGACGTCATTTTAGAAAAGACTTTTTCACTATTCAATAAATAGATTCAAATCTATTTGAATCTAGAATCAAACTTTCTGTTTGATTCTAATAGAATCAATAGAATAGCACTAGTTCGTATGTGACGTCTTGCATATGGTTCTAGAATTCTAATCTATTGATTCTAGACCAGCTAGAATCAATAGTAGATAGAACAGTGAAATTGATTCTAGCTAGTCTATCTACTATTTCTATGAGTCATATGCAAGACGTCATTTTAGAAAAGACTTTTTCACTATTCAATAAATAGATTCAAATCTATTTGAATCTAGAATCAAACTTTCTGTTTGATTCTAATAGAATCAATAGAATAGCACTAGTTCGTATGTGACGTCTTGCATATGGTTCTAGAATTCTAATCTATTGATTCTAGCTAGTCTATCTACTATCTCTATGAGTCATATGCAAGACGTCATTTTAGAAAAGACTTTTTCACTATTCAATAAATAGATTCAAATCTATTTGAATCTAAAATCAAACTTTCTGTTTGATTCTAATAGAATCAATAGAATAGCACTAGTTCGTATGTGACGTCTTGCATATGGTTCTAGAATTCTAATCTATTGATTCTAGACCAGCTAGAATCAATAGTAGATAGAACAGTGAAAGTTTGATTCTAGCTAGTCTATCTACTATTTCTATGAGTCATATGCAAGACGTCATTTTAGAAAAGACTTTTTCACTATTCAATAAATAGATTCAAATCTATTTGAATCTAGAATCAAACTTTCTGTTTGATTCTAATAGAATCAATAGAATAGCACTAGTTCGTATGTGACGTCTTGCTTATGGTTCTAGAATCCTAATCTATTGATTCTAGCTAGTCTATCTACTATTTCTGTGAGTCATATGCAAGACGTTATTTTAGAAAAGACTTTTTCACTATTCAATAAATAGATTCAAATCTATTTGAATCTAGAATCAAACTTTCTGTTTGATTCTAATAGAATCAATAGAATAGCACTAGTTCGTATGTGACGTCTTGCACATGGTTCTAGAATTCTAATCTATTGATTCTAGACCAGCTAGAATCAATAGTAGATAGAACAGTGAAAGTTTGATTCTAGCTAGTCTATCTACTATTTCTATGAGTCTTATGCAAGACGTCATTTTAGAAAAGACTTTTTCACTATTCAATAAATAGATTCAAATCTATTTGAATCTAGAATCAAACTTTCTGTTTGATTCTAATAGAATCAATAGAATAGCACTAGTTCGTATGTGACGTCCTGCATATGGTTCTAGAATTCTAATCTATTGATTCTAGCTAGTCTATCTACTATTTCTATGAGTCATATGCAAGACGTCATTTTAGAAAAGACTTTTTCACTATTCAATAAATAGATTCAAATCTATTTGAATCTAGAATCAAACTTTCTGTTTGATTCTAATAGAATCAATAGAATAGCACTAGTTCGTATGTGACGTCTTGCATATGGTTCTAGAATTCTAATCTATTGATTCTAGCTAGTCTATCTACTATCTCTATGAGTCATATGCAAGACGTCATTTTAGAAAAGACTTTTTCACTATTCAATAAATAGATTCAAATCTATTTGAATCTAGAATCAAACTTTCTGTTTGATTCTAATAGAATCAATAGAATAGCACTAGTTCGTATGTGACGTCTTGCATATGGTTCTAGAATTCTAATCTATTGATTCTAGACCAGCTAGAATCAATAGTAGATAGAACAGTGAAAGTTTGATTCTAGCTAGTCTATCTACTATTTCTATGAGGCATATGCATGACGTCATTTTAGAAAAGACTTTTTCACTATTCAATAAATAGATTCAAATCTATTTGAATCTAGAATCAAACTTTCTGTTTGATTCTAATAGAATCAATAGAATAGCACTAGTTCGTATGTGACGTCTTGCATATGGTTCTAGAATTCTAATCTATTGATTCTAGCTAGTCTATCTACTATCTCTATGAGTCATATGCAAGACGTCATTTTAGAAAAGACTTTTTCACTATTCAATAAATAGATTCAAATCTATTTGAATCTAGAATCAAACTTTCTGTTTGATTCTAATAGAATCAATAGAATAGCACTAGTTCGTATGTGACGTCTTGCATATGGTTCTAGAATTCTAATCTATTGATTCTAGACCAGCTAGAATCAATAGTAGATAGAACAGTGAAAGTTTGATTCTAGCTAGTCTATCTACTATTTCTATGAGTCATATGCAAGACGTCATTTTAGAAAAGACTTTTTCACTATTCAATAAATAGATTCAAATCTATTTGAATCTAAAATCAAACTTTCTGTTTGATTCTAATAGAATCAATAGAATAGCACTAGTTCGTATGTGACGTCTTGCATATGGTTCTAGAATTCTAATCTATTGATTCTAGACCAGCTAGAATCAATAGTAGATAGAACAGTGAAAGTTTGATTCTAGCTAGTCTATCTACTATCTCTATGAGTCATATGCAAGACGTCATTTTAGAAAAGACTTTTTCACTATTCAATAAATAGATTCAAATCTATTTGAATCTAAAATCAAACTTTCTGTTTGATTCTAATAGAATCAATAGAATAGCACTAGTTCGTATGTGACGTCTTGCATATGGTTCTAGAATTCTAATCTATTGATTCTAGACCAGCTAGAATCAATAGTAGATAGAACAGTGAAAGTTTGATTCTAGCTAGTCTATCTACTATTTCTATGAGTCATATGCAAGACGTCATTTTAGAAAAGACTTTTTCACTATTCAATAAATAGATTCAAATCTATTTGAATCTAGAATCAAACTTTCTGTTTGATTCTAATAGAATCAATAGAATAGCACTAGTTCGTATGTGACGTCTTGCTTATGGTTCTAGAATCCTAATCTATTGATTCTAGCTAGTCTATCTACTATTTCTGTGAGTCATATGCAAGACGTTATTTTAGAAAAGACTTTTTCACTATTCAATAAATAGATTCAAATCTATTTGAATCTAGAATCAAACTTTCTGTTTGATTCTAATAGAATCAATAGAATAGCACTAGTTCGTATGTGACGTCTTGCACATGGTTCTAGAATTCTAATCTATTGATTCTAGACCAGCTAGAATCAATAGTAGATAGAACAGTGAAAATTGATTCTAGCTAGTCTATCTACTATTTCTATGAGTCTTATGCAAGACGTCATTTTAGAAAAGACTTTTTCACTATTCAATAAATAGATTCAAATCTATTTGAATCTAGAATCAAACTTTCTGTTTGATTCTAATAGAATCAATAGAATAGCACTAGTTCGTATGTGACGTCCTGCATATGGTTCTAGAATTCTAATCTATTGATTCTAGCTAGTCTATCTACTATCTCTATGAGTCATATGCAAGACGTCATTTTAGAAAAGACTTTTTCACTATTCAATAAATAGATTCAAATCTATTTGAATCTAAAATCAAACTTTCTGTTTGATTCTAATAGAATCAATAGAATAGCACTAGTTCGTATGTGACGTCTTGCATATGGTTCTAGAATTCTAATCTATTGATTCTAGACCAGCTAGAATCAATAGTAGATAGAACAGTGAAAGTTTGATTCTAGCTAGTCTATCTACTATTTCTATGAGTCATATGCAAGACGTCATTTTAGAAAAGACTTTTTCACTATTCAATAAATAGATTCAAATCTATTTGAATCTAGAATCAAACTTTCTGTTTGATTCTAATAGAATCAATAGAATAGCACTAGTTCGTATGTGACGTCTTGCTTATGGTTCTAGAATCCTAATCTATTGATTCTAGCTAGTCTATCTACTATTTCTGTGAGTCCTATGCAAGACGTTATTTTAGAAAAGACTTTTTCACTATTCAATAAATAGATTCAAATCTATTTGAATCTAGAATCAAACTTTCTGTTTGATTCTAATAGAATCAATAGAATAGCACTAGTTCGTATGTGACGTCTTGCACATGGTTCTAGAATTCTAATCTATTGATTCTAGACCAGCTAGAATCAATAGTAGATAGAACAGTGAAAGTTTGATTCTAGCTAGTCTATCTACTATTTCTATGAGTCTTATGCAAGACGTCATTTTAGAAAAGACTTTTTCACTATTCAATAAATAGATTCAAATCTATTTGAATCTAGAATCAAACTTTCTGTTTGATTCTAATAGAATCAATAGAATAGCACTAGTTCGTATGTGACGTCCTGCATATGGTTCTAGAATTCTAATCTATTGATTCTAGCTAGTCTATCTACTATTTCTATGAGTCATATGCAAGACGTCATTTTAGAAAAGACTTTTTCACTATTCAATAAATAGATTCAAATCTATTTGAATCTAGAATCAAACTTTCTGTTTGATTCTAATAGAATCAATAGAATAGCACTAGTTCGTATGTGACGTCTTGCATATGGTTCTAGAATTCTAATCTATTGATTCTAGCTAGTCTATCTACTATCTCTATGAGTCATATGCAAGACGTCATTTTAGAAAAGACTTTTTCACTATTCAATAAATAGATTCAAATCTATTTGAATCTAGAATCAAACTTTCTGTTTGATTCTAATAGAATCAATAGAATAGCACTAGTTCGTATGTGACGTCTTGCATATGGTTCTAGAATTCTAATCTATTGATTCTAGACCAGCTAGAATCAATAGTAGATAGAACAGTGAAAGTTTGATTCTAGCTAGTCTATCTACTATTTCTATGAGGCATATGCATGACGTCATTTTAGAAAAGACTTTTTCACTATTCAATAAATAGATTCAAATCTATTTGAATCTAGAATCAAACTTTCTGTTTGATTCTAATAGAATCAATAGAATAGCACTAGTTCGTATGTGACGTCTTGCATATGGTTCTAGAATTCTAATCTATTGATTCTAGCTAGTCTATCTACTATCTCTATGAGTCATATGCAAGACGTCATTTTAGAAAAGACTTTTTCACTATTCAATAAATAGATTCAAATCTATTTGAATCTAGAATCAAACTTTCTGTTTGATTCTAATAGAATCAATAGAATAGCACTAGTTCGTATGTGACGTCTTGCATATGGTTCTAGAATTCTAATCTATTGATTCTAGACCAGCTAGAATCAATAGTAGATAGAACAGTGAAAGTTTGATTCTAGCTAGTCTATCTACTATTTCTATGAGTCATATGCAAGACGTCATTTTAGAAAAGACTTTTTCACTATTCAATAAATAGATTCAAATCTATTTGAATCTAAAATCAAACTTTCTGTTTGATTCTAATAGAATCAATAGAATAGCACTAGTTCGTATGTGACGTCTTGCATATGGTTCTAGAATTCTAATCTATTGATTCTAGACCAGCTAGAATCAATAGTAGATAGAACAGTGAAAGTTTGATTCTAGCTAGTCTATCTACTATCTCTATGAGTCATATGCAAGACGTCATTTTAGAAAAGACTTTTTCACTATTCAATAAATAGATTCAAATCTATTTGAATCTAAAATCAAACTTTCTGTTTGATTCTAATAGAATCAATAGAATAGCACTAGTTCGTATGTGACGTCTTGCATATGGTTCTAGAATTCTAATCTATTGATTCTAGACCAGCTAGAATCAATAGTAGATAGAACAGTGAAAGTTTGATTCTAGCTAGTCTATCTACTATTTCTATGAGTCATATGCAAGACGTCATTTTAGAAAAGACTTTTTCACTATTCAATAAATAGATTCAAATCTATTTGAATCTAGAATCAAACTTTCTGTTTGATTCTAATAGAATCAATAGAATAGCACTAGTTCGTATGTGACGTCTTGCTTATGGTTCTAGAATCCTAATCTATTGATTCTAGCTAGTCTATCTACTATTTCTGTGAGTCATATGCAAGACGTTATTTTAGAAAAGACTTTTTCACTATTCAATAAATAGATTCAAATCTATTTGAATCTAGAATCAAACTTTCTGTTTGATTCTAATAGAATCAATAGAATAGCACTAGTTCGTATGTGACGTCTTGCACATGGTTCTAGAATTCTAATCTATTGATTCTAGACCAGCTAGAATCAATAGTAGATAGAACAGTGAAAATTGATTCTAGCTAGTCTATCTACTATTTCTATGAGTCTTATGCAAGACGTCATTTTAGAAAAGACTTTTTCACTATTCAATAAATAGATTCAAATCTATTTGAATCTAGAATCAAACTTTCTGTTTGATTCTAATAGAATCAATAGAATAGCACTAGTTCGTATGTGACGTCCTGCATATGGTTCTAGAATTCTAATCTATTGATTCTAGCTAGTCTATCTACTATTTCTATGAGTCATATGCAAGACGTCATTTTAGAAAAGACTTTTTCACTATTCAATAAATAGATTCAAATCTATTTGAATCTAGAATCAAACTTTCTGTTTGATTCTAATAGAATCAATAGAATAGCACTAGTTCGTATGTGACGTCTTGCATATGGTTCTAGAATTCTAATCTATTGATTCTAGCTAGTCTATCTACTATCTCTATGAGTCATATGCAAGACGTCATTTTAGAAAAGACTTTTTCACTATTCAATAAATAGATTCAAATCTATTTGAATCTAGAATCAAACTTTCTGTTTGATTCTAATAGAATCAATAGAATAGCACTAGTTCGTATGTGACGTCTTGCATATGGTTCTAGAATTCTAATCTATTGATTCTAGACCAGCTAGAATCAATAGTAGATAGAACAGTGAAAGTTTGATTCTAGCTAGTCTATCTACTATTTCTATGAGGCATATGCAAGACGTCATTTTAGAAAAGACTTTTTCACTATTCAATAAATAGATTCAAATCTATTTGAATCTAGAATCAAACTTTCTGTTTGATTCTAATAGAATCAATAGAATAGCACTAGTTCGTATGTGACGTCTTGCATATGGTTCTAGAATTCTAATCTATTGATTCTAGCTAGTCTATCTACTATCTCTATGAGTCATATGCAAGACGTCATTTTAGAAAAGACTTTTTCACTATTCAATAAATAGATTCAAATCTATTTGAATCTAGAATCAAACTTTCTGTTTGATTCTAATAGAATCAATAGAATAGCACTAGTTCGTATGTGACGTCTTGCATATGGTTCTAGAATTCTAATCTATTGATTCTAGACCAGCTAGAATCAATAGTAGATAGAACAGTGAAAGTTTGATTCTAGCTAGTCTATCTACTATTTCTATGAGTCATATGCAAGACGTCATTTTAGAAAAGACTTTTTCACTATTCAATAAATAGATTCAAATCTTTTTGAATCTAGAATCAAACTTTCTGTTTGATTCTAATAGAATCAATAGAATAGCACTAGTTCGTATGTGACGTCTTGCTTATGGTTCTAGAATCCTAATCTATTGATTCTAGCTAGTCTATCTACTATTTCTGTGAGTCAGATGCAAGACGTCATTTTAGAAAAGACTTTTTCACTATTCAATAAATAGATTCAAATCTATTTGAATCTAGAATCAAACTTGCTGTTTGATTCTAATAGAATCAATAGAATAGCACTAGTTCGTATGTGACGTCTTGCATATGGTTCTAGAATTCTAATCTATTGATTCTAGACCAGCTAGAATCAATAGTAGATAGAACAGTGAAATTTTGATTCTAGCTAGTCTATCTACTATTTCTATGAGTCATATGCAAGACGTCATTTTAGAAAAGACTTTTTCACTATTCAATAAATAGATTCAAATCTATTTGAATCTAGAATCAAACTTTCTGTTTGATTCTAATAGAATCAATAGAATAGCACTAGTTCGTATGTGACGTCTTGCATATGGTTCTAGAATTCTAATCTATTGATTCTAGCTAATCTATCTACTATTTCTATGAGTCATATGCAAGACGTCATTTTAGAAAAGACTTTTTCACTATTCAATAAATAGATTCAAATCTATTTAAATCTAGAATCAAACTTTCTGTTTGATTCTAATAGAATCAATAGAATAGCACTAGTTCGTATGTGACGTCTTGCACATGGTTCTAGAATTCTAATCTTTTGCTTCTAGACCAGCTAGAATCAATAGTAGATAGAACAGTGAAAGTTTGATTCTAGCTAGTCTATCTAGTCTATCATATGCAAGACGTCATTTTAGAAAAGACTTTTTCACTATTCAATAAATAGATTCAAATCTATTTGAATCTAGAATCAAACTTTCTGTTTGATTCTAATAGAATCAATAGAATAGCACTAGTTCGTATGTGACGTCATGCACATGGTTCTAGAATTCTAATCTATTGATTCTAGCTAGTCTATCTACTATTTCTATGAGTCATATGTAAGACGTCATTTTAGAAAAGACTTTTTCACTATTCAATAAATAGATTCAAATCTATTTGAATCTAGAATCAAACTTTCTGTTTGATTCTAATAGAATCAATAGAATAGCACTAGTTCGTATGTGACGTCTTGCATATGGTTCTAGAATTCTAATCTATTGATTCTAGCTAGTCTATCTACTATTTCTATGAGTCATATGCAAGACGTCATTTTAGAAAATACTTTTTCACTATTCAATAAATAGATTCAAATCTATTTGAATCTAGAATCAAACTTTCTGTCTGATTCTAATAGAATCAATAGAATAGCACTAGTTCGTATGTGACGTCTTGCATATGGTTCTAGAATTCTAATCTATTGATTCTAGCTAGTCTATCTACTATTTCTATGAGTCATATGCAAGACGTTATTTTAGAAAAGACTTTTTCACTATTCAATAAATAGATTCAAATCTATTTGAATCTAGAATCAAACTTTCTGTTTGATTCTAATAGAATCAATAGAATAGCACTAGTTCGTATGTGACGTCTTGCATATGGTTCTAGAATTCTAATCTATTGATTTTAGACCAGCTAGAATCAATAGTAGATAGAACAGTGAAATTTCGATTCTAGCTAGTCTATCTACTATTTCTATGAGTCATATGCAAGACGTCATTTTAGAAAAGACTTTTTCACTATTCAATAAATAGATTCAAATCTATTTGAATCTAGAATCAAACTTTCTGTTTGATTCTAATAGAATCAATAGAATAGCACTAGTTCGTATGTGACGTCTTGCTTATGGTTCTAGAATCCTAATCTATTGATTCTAGCTAGTCTATCTACTATTTCTGTGAGTCATATGCAAGACGTCATTTTAGAAAAGACTTTTTCACTATTCAATAAATAGATTCAAATCTATTTGAATCTAGAATCAAACTTTCTGTTTGATTCTAATAGAATCAATAGAATAGCACTAGTTCGTATGTGACGTCTTGCATATGGTTCTAGAATTCTAATCTATTGATTCTAGACCAGCTAGAATCTAGATCAGTGAAATTTTGATTCTAGCTAGTCTATCTACTATTTCTATGAGTCATATGCAAGACGTCATTTTAGAAAAGACTTTTTCACTATTCAATAAATAGATTCAAATCTATTTGAATCTAGAATCAAACTTTCTGTTTGATTCTAATAGAATCAATAGAATAGCACTAGTTCGTATGTGACGTCTTGCATATGGTTCTAGAATTCTAATCTATTGATTCTAGCTAGTCTATCTACTATTTCTATGAGTCATATGCAAGACGTCATTTTAGAAAAGACTTTTTCACTATTCAATAAATAGATTCAAATCTATTTGAATCTAGAATCAAACTTTCTGTTTGATTCTAATAGAATCAATAGAATAGCACTAGTTCGTATGTGACGTCTTGCATATGGTTCTAGAATTCTAATCTATTGATTCTAGCTAGTCTATCTACTATCTCTATGAGTCATATGCAAGACGTCATTTTAGAAAAGACTTTTTCACTATTCAATAAATAGATTCAAATCTATTTGAATCTAGAATCAAACTTTCTGTTTGATTCTAATAGAATCAATAGAATAGCACTAGTTCGTATGTGACGTCTTGCATATGGTTCTAGAATTCTAATCTATTGATTCTAGCTAGTCTATCTACTATTTCTATGAGTCATATGCAAGACGTCATTTTAGAAAAGACTTTTTCACTATTCAATAAATAGATTCAAATCTATTTGAATCTAGAATCAAACTTTCTGTTTGATTCTAATAGAATCAATAGAATAGCACTAGTTCGTATGTGACGTCTTGCATATGGTTCTAGAATTCTAATCTATTGATTCTAGACCAGATAGAATCAATAGTAGATAGAACAGTGAAAGTTTGATTCTAGCTAGTCTATCTACTATTTCTATGAGTCATATGCAAGACGTCATTTTAGAAAAGACTTTTTCACTATTCAATAAATAGATTCAAATCTATTTGAATCTAGAATCAAACTTTCTGTTTGATTCTAATAGAATCAATAGAATAGCACTAGTTCGTATGTGACGTCTTGCATATGGTTCTAGAATTCTAATCTATTGATTCTAGCTAGTCTATCTGCTATCTCTATGAGTCATATGCAAGACGTCATTTTAGAAAAGACTTTTTCACTATTCAATAAATAGATTCAAATCTATTTGAATCTAGAATCAAACTTTCTGTTTGATTCTAATAGAATCAATAGAATAGCACTAGTTCGTATGTGACGTCTTGCATATGGTTCTAGAATTCTAATCTATAGATTCTAGACCAGCTAGAATCAATAGTAGATAGAACAGTGAAAGTTTGATTCTAGCTAGTCTATCTACTATTTCTATGAGTCATATGCAAGACGTCATTTTAGAAAAGACTTTTCACTATTCAATAAATAGATTCAAATCTATTTGAATCTAGAATCAAACTTTCTGTTTGATTCTAATAGAATCAATAGAATAGCACTAGTTCGTATGTGACGTCTTGCTTATGGTTCTAGAATCCTAATCTATTGATTCTAGCTAGTCTATCTACTATTTCTGTGAGTCATATGCAAGACGTCATTTTAGAAAAGACTTTTTCACTATTCAATAAATAGATTCAAATCTATTTGAATCTAGAATCAAACTTGCTGTTTGATTCTAATAGAATCAATAGAATACCACTAGTTCGTATGTGACGTCTTGCATATGGTTCTAGAATTCTAATCTATTGATTCTAGACCAGCTAGAATCAATAGTAGATAGAACAGTGAAATTTTGATTCTAGCTAGTCTATCTATTATTTCTATGAGTCATATGCAAGACGTCATTTTAGAAAAGACTTTTTCACTATTCAATAAATAGATTCAAATCTATTTGAATCTAGAATCAAACTTTCTGTTTGATTCTAATAGAATCAATAGAATAGCACTAGTTCGTATGTGACGTCTTGCATATGGTTCTAGAATTCTAATCTATTGATTCTAGCTAGTCTATCTACTATTTCTATGAGTCATATGCAAGACGTCATTTTAGAAAAGACTTTTTCACTATTCAATAAATAGATTCAAATCTATTTGAATCTAGAATCAAACTTTCTGTTTGATTCTAATAGAATCAATAGAATAGCACTAGTTCATATGTGACGTCTTGCACATGGTTCTAGAATTCTAATCTATTGATTCTAGACCAGCTAGAATCAATAGTAGATAGAACAGTGAAAGTTTGATTCTAGCTAGTCTATCTACTATTTCTATGAGTCATATGCAAGACGTCATTTTAGAAAAGACTTTTTCACTATTCAATAAATAGATTCAAATCTATTTGAATCTAGAATCAAACTTTCTGTTTGATTCTAATAGAATCAATAGAATAGCACTAGTTCGTATGTGACGTCTTGCATATGGTTCTAGAATTCTAATCTATTGATTCTAGCTAGTCTATCTACTATTTCTATGAGTCATATGCAAGACGTCATTTTAGAAAAGACTTTTTCACTATTCAATAAATAGATTCAAATCTATTTGAATCTAGAATCAAACTTTGTGTTTGATTCTAATAGAATCAATAGAATAGCACTAGTTCGTATATGACGTCTTGCATATGGTTCTAGAATTCTAATCTATTGATTCTAGACCAGCTATAATCAATAGTAGATAGAACAGTGAAAGTTTGATTCTAGCTAGTCTATCTACTATTTCTATGAGTCATATGCAAGACGTCATTTTAGAAAAGACTTTTTCACTATTCAATAAATAGATTCAAATCTATTTGAATCTAGAATCAAACTTTCTGTTTGATTCTAATAGAATCAATAGAATAGCACTAGTTCGTATGTGACGTCTTGCATATGGTTCTAGAATTCTAATCTATTGATTCTAGCTAGTCTATCTACTATTTCTATGAGTCATATGCAAGACGTCATTTTAGAAAAGACTTTTTCACTATTCAATAAATAGATTCAAATCTATTTGAATCTAGAATCAAACTTTCTGTTTGATTCTAATAGAATCAATAGAATAGCACTAGTTCGTATGTGACGTCTTGCATATGGTTCTAGAATTCTAATCTATTGATTCTAGACCAGCTAGAATCAATAGTAGATAGAACAGTGAAAGTTTGATTCTAGCTAGTCTATCTCCTATTTCTATGAGTCATATGCAAGACGTCATTTTAGAAAAGACTTTTTCACTATTCAATAAATAGATTCAAATCTATTTGAATCTAGAATCAAACTTTCTGTTTGATTCTAATAGAATCAATAGAATAGCACTAGTTCGTATGTGACGTCATGCACATGGTTCTAGAATTCTAATCTATTGATTCTAGCTAGTCTATCTACTATTTCTATGAGTCATATGTAAGACGTCATTTTAGAAAAGACTTTTTCACTATTCAATAAATAGATTCAAATCTATTTGAATCTAGAATCAAACTTTCTGTTTGATTCTAATAGAATCAATAGAATAGCACTAGTTCGTATGTGACGTCTTGCATATGGTTCTAGAATTCTAATCTATTGATTCTAGCTAGTCTATCTACTATTTCTATGAGTCATATGCAAGACGTCATTTTAGAAAATACTTTTTCACTATTCAATAAATAGATTCAAATCTATTTGAATCTAGAATCAAACTTTCTGTCTGATTCTAATAGAATCAATAGAATAGCACTAGTTCGTATGTGACGTCTTGCATATGGTTCTAGAATTCTAATCTATTGATTCTAGCTAGTCTATCTACTATTTCTATGAGTCATATGCAAGACGTTATTTTAGAA